>NC_086449.1:807790194-808090194 GCF_028390025.1 Pseudophryne corroboree | reverse complement strand
AACAGAAACCAACCAGTATTTTGTTCAATGGTCCTTTCAATGAAAAGAAAGAAAATGAAGCTTGGAATGTTAATCTGTCCTGCTGTTTAACTACTGGAAAGCTGTCCTTCTTTCTCCTTTTTGCTGGCTTTGCTAAACTCACCTCCTTGTACAGTACATCTAAAGAAGTAAAAGGAAAAGGAAACACAGAGCATAAGACCCCCACCTAATGATCACATATTGGGCTACATTAAGAGATGAGAGTACAGCAACAAACAAAAAAAAGCAAGTAACTTTGCATCTGGATAGGCCATGCTGTAGGGCAAGAGGGCAAATACATGTATTATTTTTGCATGCGGGGTAATACTGGCTGCTTTAGCATGTAGCCCACAAATACAGGGTGGCTTTTTTGTGCACAGCAAATTTAGATTTAGGTTTCGACACGCCCCTCCCAAATCTAACTCTCTCTGCACATGTTACATCTGCCTCATCTGCAGTGCAGCACGGTGTTACCCAGGTGCACATGTTACATCTGCCCTACCTGCAGTGCAGCACGGTGTTACCCAGGTGGACATGTTACATCTGCCCTATCTGCAGTGCGGCACGGTGTTACCCAGGTACACATGTTACATCTGCCCTACCTGCAGTGCAGCACGGTGTTACCCAGGTGCACGTTACATCTGCCCTACCTGCAGTGCAGCACAGTGTTATCCAGGTGCACATGTTACATCTGCCCTACCTGCAGTGCAGCACAGTGTTATCCAGGTGCACATGTTACATCTGCCCTACCTGCAGTGCAGCACAGTGTTACCCAGGTGCACATGTTACATCTGCCCTACCTGCAGTGCAGCACAGTGTTACCCAGGTGCACATGTTACATCTGCCCTACCTGCAGTGCAGCACGGTGTTACCCAGGTACACGTTACATCTGCCCTACCTGCAGTGCAGCACGGTGTTACCCAGGTACACGTTACATCTGCCCTACCTGCAGTGCAGCACAGTGTTACCCAGGTGCACATGTTACATCTGCCCTACCTGCAGTGTAGCACGGTGTTATCCAGGTGCACATGTTACATCTGCCCTACCTGCAGTGCAGCACAGTGTTACCCAGGTGCACATGTTACATCTGCCCTACCTGCAGTGTAGCACGGTGTTATCCAGGTGCACATGTTACATCTGCCCTACCTGCCGTGCAGCACAGTGTTACCCAGGTACACGTTACATCTGCCCTACCTGCAGTGCAGCACAGTGTTACCCAGGTACACGTTACATCTGCCCTACCTGCAGTGCAGCACAGTGTTACCCAGGTACACATTACATCTGCCCTACCTGCAGTGCAGCACGGTGTTATCCAGGTGCACATGTTACATCTGCCTTACCTGCAGTGCAGCACAGTGTTATCCAGGTGCACATGTTACATCTGCCCTACCTGCAGTGCAGCACAGTGTTACCCAGGTGCACATGTTACATCTGCCCTACCTGCAGTGCAGCACGGTGTTACCCAGGTGCACGTTACATCTGCCCTACCTGCAGTGCAGCACAGTGTTATCCAGGTGCACATGTTACATCTGCCCTACCTGCAGTGCAGCACAGTGTTATCCAGGTGCACATGTTACATCTGCCCTACCTGCAGTGCAGCACGGTGTTACCCAGGTGCACGTTACATCTGCCCTACCTGCAGTGCAGCACAGTGTTATCCAGGTGCACATGTTACATCTGCCCTACCTGCAGTGCAGCACAGTGTTACCCAGGTGCACATGTTACATCTGCCCTACCTGCAGTGCAGCACAGTGTTATCCAGGTGCACATGTTACATCTGCCTTACCTGCAGTGCAGCACAGTGTTATCCAGGTGAACATGTTACATCTGCCCTACCTGCAGTGCAGCACGGTGTTACCCAGGTGCACGTTACATCTGCCCTACCTGCAGTGCAGCACGGTGTTACCCAGGTGCACGTTACATCTGCCCTACCTGCAGTGCAGCACAGTGTTACCCAGGTGCACATGTTACATCTGCCCTACCTGCAGTGCAGCACGGTGTTACCCAGGTGCACATGTTACATCTGCCCTACCTGCAGTGCAGCACGGTGTTACCCAGGTGCATAATTACTGGCTCATTTTTGCGTTGCTCACAACTCACAATCAGTCTCATAATAATTATTATAAAGTTCACAAAATCAGGTCCGAAACTAGGGCGATGCGGCTGGTACACTTGCACAGAGCGCACATGCCCTGTGGGTGCAACCGACCGCGTTCACCCATCATTGCCCATCAAGTACTGTATGTGCCGCCTGCCACCACCTCTCTACTGCCTGCTGGCCACTGCAATGCATAATAGTAGCCATGCTCTTGGCTCCTTCTCTGCCAGGTGCCACTGTTACTAATACACATTACAGCGGGCAGCGCTGCAGCTTTCTGCCCCTCCCCCATCATCTGCTGGCCATTTAGTGACTGGGAGAGACATCATGACGTCTCTCCCAGTCCAGTCCCACAGTGCTCTGCGGTGCTGAGGAGCCGTTCGGTGGGTGCTGGGGCAGCAGCCATCCAGCAGAGGAGGCACTGTGTGAGACGGTCCTGACGGATACTAGTCAGGAGACTGGAGAGCCTACACTACAGGCAGCACTCAGGGCCGGTTCCAGCGCTTTATGCGCCCCGGGCGGGAAATAGGGGGCGTGGCTTCATGCAGGGGGCGTGGTCAGTTACGCCCCCTGTTCAGTAGAGTAGCGCTGCAAAAGGTCCTCTCCACGAAGGGAAACTAGACGCATAGCGTCTAGTTCCCTTCGTGGAGAGGTCCTTTGCTGTGCGGTGCGCGATGACGTCATCGCGCACCGCACAGTAAAGGTCCTCTCCATGAAGGGAAACTAGACGCTACGCGTCTAGTTCCCTTCGCAGCTGGCAGCTGGGGGCAGTAGCGGCGGCAGCTGGGGCAGTAGTGGATCTTGCCATGGTGCGGCGCCCTCCGGAAGGCGGCACCCTGGGCAAAAGTTCTGCTTGCCCGTGGCAAGATCCGCTACTGGCAGCACTGTGTGCCTTCCTGCCCCCAGTCACAGATTGGGGTCAAGTGCTGACTGTGCTGTATGATTCTACAAATATGATCCACTTGACTATTCACAGCACTCACCATGATCTCCTGGGGAGGGTGTGTGGAATAATTAAGGTTATAAATGAGAGAGGCATAAGGAGGATGTTTTGGGGTGTGGGGAGTACTAAGGGCAGAGTGATAATTACGAGAATCCCTTCCCCTGTGCAGAAAGTGTTGGGGGAAGGGCGGGGGATTAAGGTTATAAATGAGAGTAAGGCATAGAAATGTGTTTTTTTTTTTGAGGGGTGGAGTGACAGGTTTCTTGGTGGGGTTTTTTTTTTTGGGGGGGGGCACCAATGATCTTTCTTGCACAGGGCATCAAAATGTCTAGTGTTCCGGCTCTGCCCAACAGTCAGTAAAAGTGAAAAAGGAACAGGTGTCTGACATATAATAAGTGTAATGTAGCGTAATATGTGCAGGTTAAATGCATACACATAGATAATAAGGCTTATTTACAGAGGATATTTCTGCAATCCCTGATAATTATCCCTCTTAAATGATGCAAATGACTTGTAACCAAGTAAAAGAGAACTTAAGGCATGCCTGAAACTGTAGCTTGTAGTGCTCTGTATTACTTTGAATCAGTCCCAAAACATTATTACAGTATAAGGATATGAAAAGCTTACCTGGATATTTGATGTGGCAGAAGGCTCACCAAAGCTGCTGTCAGTGATGAATATCCAGTTACATTTGAAACCATAAAGATTTTCAAATACTCCAATGAAACCCTACAACATAGAACCAACGCGTTTCGTCATTAATGTCACTTTTTGGTTTTATTGTACTTTTGGTTTGCGTTTTAGGTTTAAGTTGCATTTAGGTTTAACAGTCACCAGGTGTGTGTCTACAGATAGCTTTCTCTTTATTTTTATGGTGGTTCTAGTAAGTTTGCATGCAGAGCTCACCATTAAGGGGGTCATTCTGAGTTGATCGCTCGCTAGCAACTTTTTGCAGTGCTGCGATCAGATAGTCACCGCCCACGGGGGAGTGTATTTTCGCTTTGCAAGTGTGCGAACGTTTTTGCAGCCGAGCAGCACAAAGTTTTTTGTAGTTTCTGAGTAGGTCTGGGCTTACTCAGCCGCTGCGACCACTTCAGTGTTTTCGGTCCCAGAATTGATGTCAGACACCCGCCCTGCAAACGCCTGGACACGCCTGCATTTTCCCAAACTCTCCCAGAAAATGGTCAGTTGACACCCACAAACGCCCTCTTCCTGTCAATCTCCTTGCGATCGGCTGTGCGAATGGATTCTTCGTTAAATCCATCGCCCAGCACCGATCCGCTTTGTACCCGTACGGCGCACCTGCGCATTGCGGTGCATACGCGTGCGCAGTTTTGCTGAGTTGTAACCAGATCACAGCGCTGCAAAAAGTTGCTAGCGAGCAATCAACTCGGAATGACCCCCTTAGTGCAGTTGTTCTTCCCTATAGTCTTCCTTATAATTTCCTCCACAGCCCTCCTTATTGTTGGTGTGATAATCACAATACAACAGTTCTGAGGTGGAGTTTAGCGACTAGAGATGTTTGATATAATGCAGGGCAGGGTGCGATGTTATAAGAAGTGCCACAATGTCCCCCCTGGAGAAGAGGAGCTGTGCCCAGCGATGGACCAGGATGTGCCCATAGAAAGAGAAGAAGGTGGAGAAGGTGTCCAACATCATTGGTGAAGAAGCTGGGAATTGTCCGTTGGAAGCTACCATCTTCACCCGATTACCGGTAAGTATATTAGGACTTCCAGTACTGCAATGCTCGCATCTGTAACATTGCTAGATGTTGTCCCACCCCTCTCCATGCAAACTTGCCATATCGTGAGCATTGGCTGATCTGAAAATAATCTGCACTGCTTCTTACATTCCGCTGATCTGATAGGCTGCAGCTTTTTCAACTTCACTCACTTCATATTTGTCTGTGTGCACCCAGCCAGGGCCAAAACTATTTTTGTCAGCTGGGGCAAGGCAGGAATTTGGCGCGTCCCCCCCCTTTCCCTCTCTGTCACATGCCCCCCCCCCCCCAGCAGCGTATTCTACTACATGCTCCCTGTGTGTCCATATACGTTGCACTACATGCCCCTATATGCTGCACTGCAGGCCCTGCACACAGCGAAAGATTGGCTGGCACCAATCGGGGTGGATGCGGACGGTGTGCCCCCTCAAGGCCAACGCCGAAGTTGCATGCCCCCTTAGTCCCCCCCTAGTTGCGGCCCTGACCCAGCTTATGGCAAATAAATGCAACAGATACAAGTACCCTTATCAAAGAAACCTAAAAATCTGAGATATTTGAATGCCTGAATTTATTAAAGAAGAAAACTATAATTAGAAAAATGGCCTATTCAGCAGGACATATTTTACTTAGGGTTTCATGTTTGTCCACTTTCTAAATAATTATCCTTCTTACCTGAGGTGAACTGAGCACATTAGAGAAGTCCTGCATAAATCAACATTAGAAAGGGGTTATTATGTTAAAGTCCATTTAATATGAAGCGCATACCCTCATAAATTATTGGCTAATTGTTGAAACATCAGCAGCCTGTGGACAGACGGAGTAGGGTATTCTAGCATTCACCGGTCAGATTAGTGATTAAATGTCTCTTGCATGTTAATAATTCCATTCATGATGCTCTAAATGAATTGACAAAGTGTGGGCCATATTTATCCTGAATTATTTATGTGACAGAAGCCGAGAGGATGGTAACTGTTCCGTTCTGTCAGGAGCAGAGTGAATCATTTATATAGGATGCTGCTCTGCCGCAGCCACTGTCTGATAACTCATTCTGGCCTTGCAATAATTTCTGCCACCAGTGAATGTCTTAGTGTACCTGGCATGCTCCTCATTTTCTTTACAAAGCCCAGGGATTTATCACCTCTTACATTGTATTCGCCCAACAATGAAATTATGTGATTTATAGTGACATTTTTTGCCTGTTTAGAGCTCATTGTTTTACGGACATTGGACATATCCTGTATGAATTAGAGGGACGTATCACTTTTTAACCTCTCGTGTGTTAACAGTCTTCAATTTTTGCTTTACTGTCTGTGAACAGTTTTTAAGAGAACGAATACAGAACAATACAGTATGGGGGTCATTCCGAGTTGATCGCTCGCTAGCAACTTTTTGCAGCACAGCGATCATTTCAACCGCGGTTAAACTGCACATGCGTATGCACCACAATGCGCAGGTGCGATGTACGGGTACAAAGCGGTTCGTTGCTGAGAGATGGATTTAACGAAGAATCCATTCACACAGCCGAACGCACAGTCATTGACAGGAAGAGGGCATTTATGGGTGTCAACTGACTGTTTTCAGGGAGTGGTTGGAAAAACGTAGGCGTGTCCAGGCGTTTGCAGGGTGAGTGTTTGACGACAAATCCGGACCAGACACGCTGAAATGATCGCAAGGGCTGAGTAAGTCTAGAGCTACTTAGAAACTGCACAAAAATGTTTCAGCCCGCTTGGCAGCACACGCGTTCGCACACTTGCAAAGCGAAAATACACTCCCCCCATAGGCGGCGACTATTTGATCGCAAGCCAGCAAAAAGTTGCTAGCGAGCGATCAACTCGGAATGACCCCCTATGTCAATAAGAGTGTCATTATCTTTACAGCAGTAGAGAGTATCTTTGGGGACACCTGTGCTGGAATACATACGTGTGATCAGCAGGTTGGGATGCCGGCGTTAAGAAAACCGACAGCGGCACCACGATGGTGAGAATGCCGATAGGGTGCTTGGTAGGTAAACTTACCTTCCTCCCCTACCCCCCTAACCCTAACCCTCCCTTCCCACAGCCTATCCCAACCCCCCTCCCTCCAATGCCTAAATCTTACCTAGGTGTAGATGTGATTGAAACATGTACGACGGCGTAGCCCATTCTTGTAGGCTGATGCACAGCACGAAGAGGCATTCTGCATCAACTCCACAGTGCGCAATTCTGCATAATGGAAAAGCAAAGACGGAGCGGCGAAATTCTACTGCAACATTTCTCATCTCTATTTAGAGATTTACTTTGCATAGTTCCTTCCTGGCTTTCAGGCTTCTTTTTACTTGTTTGCCCTCCAAATATGGTTACAAATGTAACGAGTCCTGAGTTGGCTACAGCGACTCTGGATAGACAGGTTTAATTCAAATTATAAATTAAAAATTATTACATCACATTCATTTCCACCGCATTGATGCAGTCTGAGTCCTCTGCCATCACCGCTGGCTTCACACATAGTCCTCAGTTATATTAACATCTTGCTGACTGTCTACTGTACAAACACAGACATATTTTAAAATCGTGTTTAACTGAGTAAAACACACACTGAAACCCCTCGTTCATCATTATAATCCGGTAGTTCCAAAATCCGCTCCTAACAGTACAGATATTAAGAATATCCATTGTTGAGCACACATGGTTAAATCAAATTGATTGAGGTACAAATTAAGTCAGCTGTGCTCAAGCCTGGATATCCTTAAAACCTGGATTGTTAGGGTGCCGTGAGGATCACGTTTGGTAATCTCTGCTATAATCTATATAATAACATAGACAGCTGATAAAAATGATGTCATCAGGTTGGAATGTGTAATGCAGTTGGTCTGACCTCTGACATCCCCTACCAGTGTCATAGATGCAAAGGAGAGAGTGTCAGTTATAGAGACACAGTGAAAGTGGAACAGAAGAGGTGGTGAGAAAGTGACGTATTGGGAAGAGAGAGAAGGGTGTACGGGGGAGAGAAGCGAGGCATTGCAGGGATTATAGTTATTGCAAAATACATTATCATCAACATTCATTGTAATCTAATGGGAAACGCTTTTGTCTTCTGTAATATGACTGGACAAAAAACAAAACAAACAATAAAAGTTCACACCACTGCTCACTACAAGTGCTCACCACAGAGTGACTTTAATCTGAATTGACTAGTACTTGCCTTAGCTGTTTGCCAATCACAAGCAACTTGCATGGGAAAAGTCTTGTGAGTGCCTGAGCACCTCTGGTATTCTCAAACACTCCCAAGTCCATTGATCAAGTGGTGGCGGATGTTTGCATCATTCATTCGCATCAGCTTTAATGGTTTTATTTTCCTGCAATAACCAGGAGCTGGTTTCCACTATGACATAGTACACATCACTATAAAGGCTTCCTTGTTATGGTCAAGACTAGCCCATTGAGGATTTTGAAAGAAGACACATTGTCCAATCATTATTTTTAATTTATTCTGATACCAAAAATGTAAAAACTTCCAAGGCCAAGCTCTTTGCACAGTATTGGGGAAAAACATGTATCCTGAGTTACTGGTACGCTGTTACCCATGTGCAATCCTGGGTTTCTGATATACTGCAATCCATGTGCTCCTGGCACCCTGCTACCAGTGTGCAATCCCGTGTTTTTGAAATTCTGCTGTGCGCTCCCTGAAATCCTGACATTCTGCTGTTTGTGTGCAATTGTGGGTTCTTAGCACTCTGCTACCCATATGCCACCATGTTCTCCTGAACACTGCTACCTAAATGTAAGCCTAATTTCCTGACCTGTCACACCTGTGCAATCATGAGTTCCTAACAGACTGCTATCCTGAGATCCTGACACTCAGCTACCTGTGTGCAATTAGGAATTCTTTGCACTCTGCTATCCATGTGCAATACTGACTTCCTGACACTCTGCTACCCATGCATAATCCTAATATGTCTCTCTAGAGTCTAGCCTAATGACTTCCAACCATTATCAACTCTTGAATAAAGTTTTCAAGTGTAATAAAGAAATGTACGCTTTCACAGATCTCATTTTAATTTCTGGCAAAATCTGTGGCTGGGGAAAAGAGTTGACTAATTGGAGAACTTCTTTACACTCTGCCTTAAATAAAAGTTCTTATCCTTTGTATGTGATTTTAAACCTTTTACTGTGTAGTGATGTGCTACTTCTTTTTATACCATTTTGATGTGTATTTGTTGCACTATGATAATATAATAAAATGGTATCAAGGAACTTGTTTGAACTATATGATTAACTACAGTAGATATGAAGCATAATGAAGTTATTTTTATGGTCAGTGAAATTTGGATATTTCTAGGTCTTCCTGCTGCTATAAATTGTTACTTTTGATCAAGCAATGTTAACCGACTAAGAATCTATGCAAAGGCCTTCACATTCATGTATGTATGGGATTATTCCTTTCATCAGTTGTTTCTCATAAGGAATATACCGTATGATGAACTTTCATTGACCCAAAGTCTTAAATACTGAACAGTTTTCCTACCTTACCTTCAGCCAAGATTCCATAAGCTAGACAAAGTTCTCATCAGTCATATGAGAGGAGGGGACCTGACTGCAGCCTCCGTTGTGGGCCCCCTCCTCTCTGGCAGCTAGCAGCAGTGCTGTAACAAGACATGTTGGAGCTGTGTGCAAGAAACAGCATTGGTGCCCCATCACCAAATATAAAACAGGGCCAATGGTATAGGGGCATGACTTCATGGGGATGGGGCATGGCCACATAGCTCTCTTTTACACAGTATGGCAGGCAGAGCTCCCTTTTACACAGTACGGCAGGCAGAGTCCCCTTTTACACAATAGACAGGTAGAGTCCCCCTTTTACACAGTATGGCAGGAAGAGTCCCCCTTTTACACATTAGGCAGGAAGAGTCCCCCTTTTACACGATACGGCAACAGAGTCCCCCTTTTACACATTACTCCAGCAGAGTCCCCCTTTTACACATTACTCCAGCAGAGTCCCCCTTTTTACACATAAGGCAGGCAGAGTCCCCCTTTTTACACATAAGGCAGGGAGAGTCCCCCTTGTTTACACATAAGGCAGGCAGAGTCCCCCTTTAATGCATTACGACAGCAGAGTCCCCCTTTTTACACATAAGGCAGGCAGAATCCCCCTTGTTTAGACATTAGGCAGCAGAGTCCTCCTTGTGTACACATTAGGCAGCAGAGTCCCCCTTGTTTACACATTAGTCAGCAGAGTCCCCCTTGTTTACACACTAGGCAGCAAAGTCCCCCTTGTGTACACAAGGCAGGCAGAATCCCCCTTGTTTACATATTACAACAGCAGAGGTGGGTGTGTGTGTGTGTGTGTGTGTGTGTGTGTTTTTTGTCACCTGTTGGGGCAATGCGGCATCCAGAACTACCAGGCACAGACACTTATTTCCAGCCACTCACAGTCCCTCACCAGTGCAGCTGCAACGGGTCTCACTGGCGGCATCTCGTATACAGGAGATGCCAGCTGAAGGAGCGCTTTCAGAGGCAGCGGCGGGGCTCACTGGCGTCATCAGTGGAGACAGTGGCGTCTCGTATACCGGAGCAGGTGGCTGACGGACAGAGGAGGCGGTGGAGCTCACAGACGGCATTACCGCGCACGACGAGCTGTGTGTAACACCAAATGACGCGCTACTCGTCCCTCACAGAGGCTGCAGGTGGAGACAGGAGCCGGCGGACAGCAAAAATTACACTTCTCCATCACTGACTGACACGGACGTACGTAGGGGTGTGGTGCCAGATGGTGTGCCATCACTGTACTTGTGCTGTGGGCAAGGCACCATCGGCACACACCTAGTTATGGCCCTGGCTAGTAGATGCTATTGCACATGCGCAGGTCTCCGGAAACATGGCGCCTTGTTCCCGGGCACATTCCAGTCATATTCCAAATAATTTCTGTGCTCACACTACAGGACTGCCTCCGTGGGACACCGGAGGTGTAAGTATACCATCTGGGTGCAGTGTATGCACACGGGCCCCTAGGTCTGGGGAAAGGAGGGGGGGGGGGGGGGCACGCCTATGACTCAGAGATAGATGACATTGAAAATAAGAAGGTTAGGGGTCTATGGAATAAGCCTTGAAGAGAGATAAAGTACCAGCCAACCACCTCCTAACTGTCATTTTTCAAACACGATGCGTGGCGCTATAATACATTTACCCAAGAGACTGTAACATGGCAGTTAGGAGCTGATTAGCCAGTACTTTATCTCCATCCACTTTATTTCTCTCCAAGGCTTATACACCCCTAAGTTATGGTTTTCTCCTGTCTTATAGGATTGTTAAGGGAGGAGTTTGTGGAGTCTTTGCTGATGCTTGGCAGATTTATGCTCAGATTTATCTAGCCTTGGAGAGTGATACGGTACATTGCACGGTGCTAAAGTACCAACCAATCAGCTCCTAACTGTCATTTTTCAAACCCTGCCTGTAATATGGCTGTTAGGAGCTGATTGGCTAGTATTTTATTACTGTGCTATTTATCACTCTCAAAGGCTTGATAAATGAGCGCCTTAGTAACTCTCTGATCTGGTTCACTCTCCCACCCTCCCTATTTCTCTGTTGTGTCTGTGTGTGAATTTACTGCATTGGTTCAACTCTTGCAAATGAAGACCACAAGCAACAAGAATATGGAATAATGCCAGCGGGAATTCCCTTATAATAAGTTCTTTTAAAAGAAGTCACCGTTTTGCACCTGTAGTCAAAGCATAAAAAAAAATATAAGAATTTACTCACCGGTAATTCTATTTCTCGTAGTCCGTAGTGGATGCTGGGGACTCCGTAAGGACCATGGGGAATAGACGGCTCCGCAGGAGACTGGGCACATCTAAAGAAAGATTTAGGACTATCTGGTGTGCACTGGCTCCTCCCCCTATGACCCTCCTCCAAGCCTCAGTTAGGACACTGTGCCCGGAAGAGCTGACACAATAAGGAAGGATTTTGAATCCCGGGTAAGACTCATACCAGCCACACCAATCACACCATATAACTCGTGATAGGAACCCCGGTTAACAGTATGATAACAAAAGGAGCCTCTGAACAGATGGCTCGCAATAACAACCCGATTTGTGTAACAATAACTATTTACAAGTATTGCAGACAATCCGCACTTGGGATGGGCGCCCAGCATCCACTACGGACTACGAGAAATAGAATTACCGGTGAGTAAATTCTTATTTTCTCTGACGTCCTAGTGGATGCTGGGGACTCCGTAAGGACCATGGGGATTATACCAAAGCTCCCAAACGGGCAGGAGAGTGCGGATGACTCTGCAACACCGAATAAGAGAACTCCAGGTCCTCCTCAGCCAGGGTATCAAATTTGTAGAATTTTGCAAACGTGTTTGCCCCTGACCAAGTAGCAGCTCGGCAAAGTTGTAAAGCCGAGACCCCTCGGGCAGCCGCCCAAGATGAGCCCACCTTCCTTGTGGAATGGGCTTTTACAGATTTAGGCTGCGGTAGTCCCACCGCAGAATGCGCCAGCTGAATAGTGCTACAAATCCAGCGCGCGATAGTCTGCTTAGAAGCAGGAGCACCCAGTTTGTTGGGTGCATACAGGATAAACAGCGAGTCAGTTTTCCTGACTCCAGCCGTCCTGGAAACATAAATTTTCAGGGCCCTGACTACGTCCAGTAACTTGGAATCCTCCAAGATCCTAGTAGCCGCAGGCACCACAATAGGCTGGTTCAAGTGAAACGCTGATACCACCTTCGGGAGAAACTGAGGACGAGTCCTCAACTCTGCCCTATCCATATGGAAGATCAGATAAGGGCTTTTATATGACAAAGCCGCCAATTCTGACACACGCCTGGCCGAAGCCAGGGCCAACAGCATGACCACTTTCCACGTGATATATTTCAAATCCACAGTCTTAAGTGGTTCAAACCAATGTGATTTCAGGAACTCCAAAACCACATTGAGATCCCAAGGTGCCACTGGGGGCACAAAAGGGGGCTGAATATGCAGAACTCCTTTGACAAAAGTCTGAACTTCAGGCAGTGAAGCCAGTTCTTTCTGGAAGAAAATCGACAGGGCCGAAATCTGGACCTTAATGGACCCCAATTTGAGGCCCGACGTCACCCCTGCTTGCAGGAAATGCAGGAATGGACCTAGTTGAAATTCCTCCGTTGGGGCCTTCCTGGCCTCACACCAAGCAACATATTTCCGCCAAATGCGGTGATAATGTTTTGCGGTGACATCCTTCCTGGCTTTGATCAGGGTAGGGATGACTTCCTCCGGAATGCCCTTATCCTTCAGGATCCCGTGTTCAACCGCCATGCCGTCAAACGTAGCCGCGGTAAGTCTTGGAACAGACTGGGCCCCTGCTGCAGCAGGTCTTGTCTGAGCGGCAGAGGCCAAGGGTCCTCTGAAAGCATCTCTTGAAGTTCCGGGTACCAAGCTCTTCTTGGCCAGTCCGGAACCACGAGTATAGTTTTCACTCCTCGCCTTCGTATTATTCTTAGTACCTTGGGAATGAGAGGCAGAGGAGGAAACACATAAACCGACTGGTACACCCACGGTGTTACTAGAGCGTCCACAGCGATCGCCTGAGGGTCCCTTGACCTGGCGCAATATCTTTTTAGCTTTTTGTTGAGGCGGGACGCCATCATGTCCACCTGTGGTTCAGTACCGGTTGGTTCTGAAGCAGGGGCCTTGCTTGGCTTAGGGTATTGTAAATGGCCCTTAGCTCCAGAATATTTATGTGAAGCGAAATCTCCTGATTTGACCACAGTCCTTGGAAATTTCTTCCCTGTGTGACTGCACCCCAGCCCCGAAGGCTGGCATCCGTGGTCACCAGGACCCAGTCCTGTATTCCAAATCTGCGGCCCTCTAGTAGATGAGCCCTCTGCAGCCACCACAGCAGCGACACCCTGGTCCTTGCCGACAGGGTTATCCGCTGTTGCATCTGGAGATGGGACCCGGACCATTTGTCCAACAGGTCCCACTGGAAAGTCCTTGCGTGGAACCTTCCGAATGGAATTGCTTCGTACGAAGCTACCATTTTTCCCAGGACTCGTGTGCATTGATGTACCGACACCTGTCCCGGTTTTAGGAGGTCTCTGACTAGAGATGACAACTCCTCGGCTTTTTCCACTGGAAGAAACACTTTTTTCTGGTCTGTGTCCAGAATCATTCCCAGGAACAGAAGACGTGTCGTCGGGACCAGCTGTGACTTTGGAATATTGAGAATCCAGCCGTGCTGTTGTAGCACTTCCCGAGAAAGTGCTACCCCCACTACCAACTGTTCCTTGGACCTCGCCTTTATCAGGAGAACGTCCAAGTACGGGATAATTAAAACTCCCTTCTTGCGAAGGAGTATCATCATTTCGGCCATTACCTTGGTAAAGACCCTCGGTGCCGTGGATAACCCAAACGGCAGCGTCTGGAACTGATAGTGACAGTCCTGTACCACAAATATGAGGTACTCCTGGTGAGGAGGGTAAATGGGGACATGCAGGTAGGCATCCTTGATGTCCAGAGAGACCATGTAATCCCCCTCGTCCAGGCTCGCAATAACCGCCCTGAGCGATTCCATCTTGAACTTGAACTTTCTGATATACGTGTTCAAGGATTTTAAATTTAAGATGGGTCTCACCGAACCGTCCGGTTTCGGTACCACAAACATTGTGGAATAGTAACCCTTTCCTTGCTGAAGGAGGGGTACCTTGACAATCACCTGCTGTGAATACAGTTTTTGGATAGCCACCAACACTGCCTCCCTGGCAGAGGGAGTTGCTGGTAAGGCAGATTTTAGAAAACGGCGGGGGGGGGGGGGGGGGGGCGTCTCGAAATTTAGCCTGTACCCCTGAGATACTACTTGAAGGATCCAGGGATCCACCTGTGAGAGAGCCCACTGTGTGCTGAAATTTCTGAGACGGGCCCCCACCGTACCCGGGTCCGCCTGTGAAGCCCCAGCGTCATGCTGTGGACTTACCGGACGCGGGGGAGGACTTTTGCTCTTGGGAACTGGCTGTATGCTGCAGCTCTTTCCCTCTACCTTTGCCTCTCGGCAGAAAGGATGCGCCTCGAGCCCTCTTATGTTTATGGGGCCGAAAGGACTGTACTTGATAATACGGTGCTTTCTTTTGCTGTGGGGTAGCCTGTGGCAAAAATGTCGATTTCCCAGCCGTAGCTGTGGAAACGAGGTCTGAAAGACCATCCCCAAACAGTTCCACCCCCTTATAAGGCAAAACTTCCATGTGCCTTTTTGAATCGGCATCACCTGACCACTGCCGAGTCCATAACCCCCTTTTGGCGGCAATGGACATTGCGCTTATTTTTGATGCCAGCCGGCAAATATCCCTCTGTGCATCGCGCATGTATAAGACAGCGTCTTTTATATGCTCTACTGTCAGCAAAATATTGTCCCTATCCAGGGTATCAATATTATCCGACAGGGAATCTGACCACGCAGCAGCAGCACTGCACATCCATGCTGATGCAATCGCTGGTCGCAATATAATGCCCATGTGTGTATATATAGCTTTTAGGGTAGCATCCTGCTTTCTATCAGCAGGATCCTTTAGGGCGGCCGTATCCTGAGACGGTAGTGCCATCTGTTTTGATAAACGTGTAAGCGCTTTATCTACCCTAGGGGATGTTTCCCAACGTGACCTATCCTCTGGCGGGAAAGGGTACGCTGCCAATAACCGTTTAGAAATTATCAATTTCTTATCGGGGGAAGTCCAGGCTTCCTCACACACCTCATTTAATTCCTCAGATGCAGGAAAAACTGCTGGTAGTTTTTTCTCACCGAACATAATACCCTTTTTTGTGGTACCTGGGGTACTATCAGAAATGTGTGATACATTTTTCATTGCCTCAATCATGTAACGGGTGGACCTATTGGAGGGTACAAGAGTCTCATCGTCGTCGACACTGGAGTCGGTATCCGTGTCGACATCTGTGTCTGCCATCTGAGGTAGCGGGCGTTTTAAAGCCCCTGATGACATTTGAGACGCTGGAACAGTCACAAGCTGAGTAGCCGGCTGTCCTATGTCGTCAAACCTTTTATGTAAGGAGCTGACACTGTCACGTAATTCCTTCCATAAGTCCATCCACACAGGTGTCGACCCCTCAGGGGGTGACAACACATTTACAGGCATTTGCTCTGCCTCCACATCATTTTCCTCATCATACATGTCGACACAGCGGTACCGACACACAGCACACACACAGGGAATGCTCTGACAGAGGACAGGACCCCACAAAGCCCTTTGGGGAGACAGAGGGAGAGTATGCCAGCACACACCAGAGCGCTATATAACAGAGGGATATCACTATACAGAGTGTTTTCCCCTATAGCTGCTTGTATTATATATATACTGCGCCTAAATTTAGTGCCCCCCCTCTTTTTTTTACCCTTTCTGTAGTGCAGGACTGCAGGGGAGAGCCAGGGAGCGATCCTTCCAGCGGAGCTGTGAGGGAAAATGGCGCCTGTGTGCTGAGGGAGATGGCTCCGCCCCTTTTTCGGCTGGCTTTCTCCCGCTTTTTGTGTTATTCTGGCAGGGGTAATTTACACCTATATAGCCTCTGGGGGCTATATATGGTGTCAGTTTTGCCAGCCAAGGTGTTAATATTGCTGCTCAGGGCGCCCCCCCCAGCGCCCTGCACCCATCAGTGACCGAAGTGTGTGGTGTGCATGAGGAGCAATGGCGCACAGCTGCAGTGCTGTGCGCTACCTTGGAGAAGACAGAAGTCTTCAGCCGCCGATTTTCCGGACCTTCTTGCTTCTGGCTCTGTAAGGGGGACGGCGGCGCGGCTCCGGGAATGGACGACGAGGTCGGGTCCTGTGTGCGATCCCTCTGGAGCTAATGGTGTCCAGTAGCCTAAGAAGCCCAAGCTACCACCACTTAGGTAGGTTCGCTTCTTCTCCCCTTAGTCCCTCGCTGCAGTGAGCCTGTTGCCAGCAGGTCTCACTGTAAAATAAAAAACCTAAACTATACTTTCTTTCTAGGAGCTCAGGAGAGCCCCTAGTGTGCATCCAGCTCAGCCGGGCACAGAAATCTAACTGAGGCTTGGAGGAGGGTCATAGGGGGAGGAGCCAGTGCACACCAGATAGTCCTAAATCTTTCTTTAGATGTGCCCAGTCTCCTGCGGAGCCGTCTATTCCCCATGGTCCTTACGGAGTCCCCAGCATCCACTAGGACGTCAGAGAAACAATGTTTAAAAAAAATAATATAATAAAATAAAAAAATGGTTTAAACCATCCAACCCTGATTTAAAGGCAAAATAATGTTTACATCTTGCTGAGCTAAAAAATAAAATACAATGACTGATAACTAAACTCACCAATGAAATGTGTTAGTAGCGCTATGTAATATGCCTGGACTCTTGTGCATTGATTTATGAAAAGAGAAAGTAACACTGTATTTGTTTATTAAGTCGATAATATTGACCTCTTCCTGCATATTTTTGGCAAGTATTGTTCTCCTCGGCTGTGATCTCGCATCTGCTAACTGCAAGCACAAATTCTTGGCTAACTACGTAATCAATATGATTATTGCACAAATGGCTTAAATCCTGTAATGGGATAAATGTTTATTGCCTGTTTCCCTGCTGGGAGTTACCATAGTTTTACTTAATGCTACATTAATGCATCCTAAATAGCAGAGAACACATGCAGAAATAGTTTTCCTTTTGGTCCTTGAAATAGAAGAGTTAATTTTTCTTAATATCCTTATTTGTATATCACCAACGTATCCCCAACGTTGCACAATTCAGAATTGTATGCAGGGCCCGCTTCAGAGATGGGCGCACATTCCATTATTTTGCGAATTGTCAGTGTTTTGTCTACTGCGCAATCGTCTGAGCTGCACTACGCCAGTGCCGCGATGTTCTGGTGATGTCGGTCACAGTGTGGATCTAGGCGCAGTTTGATTGACAGGGTTGTTTGCCCTCTCTCATCCCTGAAGACACAGGAAACCCAACACAACTAGTCAGAGCCGTAACTGGAGTTTTTGGTGCCCCGTGCCAGAGAGAGAACTGGCGTCTCCCCTCCCCCTTATTTTTCCAGTAGGGACATAGGGGGTAATTCCAAGTTGATTGCAGCAGGATTTTTGATAGCAATTGGGCAAAACCATGTGCACTGCAGGGGGGGGGGGGGGGGGGCAGATGTAACATGTGCAGAGAGAGTTAGATTTGGGTGGGTTATTTTGTTTCTGTGCAGGGTAAATACTGGCTGCTTTATTTTCACACTGCAATTTAGATTGCAGATTGAACACACCCCACCCAAATCTAACTCTTTCTGCACATGTTACATCTGCCTCCCCTGCAGTGCACATGGTTTTGCCCAATTGCTAACAAAAATCCTGCTGCGATCAACTCGGAATGACCCCCATAAGACACACACCTCGTGGGGAAGGGGCATGACAAGATTGAACCCAGAGAAAGGCCATGTTATGATAAACCTTCCCACATTATATATATGGATTTGGACACAAATCCTCTTTCTCTAACGTCCTAAGTGGATGCTGGGGACTCCGTAAGGACCATGGGGATTAGTGGCTCCGCAGGAGACTGGGCACAACTAAAGAAAGCTTTAGGACTACCTGGTGTGCACTGGCTCCTCCCACTAAGACCCTCCTCCAGACCTCAGTTAGATTCTTGTGCCCGGCTGAGCTGGATGCACACTAGGGGTTCTCCTGAGCTCCTAGAAAGAAAGTATATTTAGGTTTTTTATTTTACAGTGAGATCTGCTGGCAACAGACTCACTGCAGCGAGGGACTAAGGGGAGAAGAAGCGAACCTACCTAACAGGTGGTAGTTTGGGCTTCTTAGGCTACTGGACACCATTAGCTCCAGAGGGATCGACCGCAGGACCCGACCTTGGTGTTCGTTCCCGGAGCCGCGCCGCCGTCCCCCTTACAGAGCCAGAAGCAAGAAGAGGTCCGGAAAATCGGCGGCAGAAGACTTCGGTCTTCACCAAGGTAGCGCACAGCACTGCAGCTGTGCGCCATTGCTCCTCATGTACACCTCACACTCCGGTCACTGATGGGTGCAGGGCGCTGGGAGGGGGGGGCGCCCTGAGGGCAATATATGACACCTTGGCTGGCAAATCTACATCATATATAGTCCTAGAGGCTATATAGATGTAAAATTACCCCTGCCAGTATTCCAGAAAAAGCGGGAGAAAGTCCGCCAAAAAAGGGGCGGGGCTATCTCCCTCAGCACACTGGCGCCATTTTTTCTTCACAGTGCAGCTGGAAGACAGCTTCCCAGGCTCTCCCCTGTAGTTTTCAGGCTCAAAGGGTTAAAAAGAGAGGGGGGGGGGCACTAAATTTAGGCGCAATATATGTACTGTATACAAGCAGCTATTGGGGGAAAAATCACTCAGTTATAGTGTTAATCCCTGCATTATATAGCGCTCTGGTGTGTGCTGGCATACTCTCTCTCTGTCCCCCCAAAGGACTTTGTGGGGTCCTGTCCTCAGTCAGAGCATTCCCTGTGTGTGTGTGGTGTGTCGGTACGGCTGTGTCGACATGTTGGATGAGGAAGGTTACGTGGAGGCGGAGCAGAGGCCGATAAATGGGATGTCGCCCCCTGTGGGGCCGACACCAGAGTGGATGGATAGGTGGAAGGTATTAACCGACAATGTCAACTCCTTACATAAAAGGCTGGATGACGTAGCAGCTGTGGGACAGCCGGCTTCTCAGCCCGCGCCTGCCCAGGCGTCTCATAGGCCATCAGGGGCTCAAAAAACGCCCGTTACCTCAGATGGCAGACACAGATGTCGACACGGAGTCTGACTCCAGTGTCGACGAGGTTGAGACATATACACAATCCACTAGGAACATCCGTTACATGATCTCGGCAATGAAAAATGTGTTACGCATTTCTGACATGAACCCAAGTACCACATAAAAGGGGTTTTATTTTTGGGGAGAAAAAGCAGCCCGTGTTTTGTTCCCCCATCAGATGAATGAATGAAGTGTGTAAAGAAGCGTGGGTTCCCCCGATAAGAAACTGGTAATTTCTAAACAGTTACTGATGGCGTACCCTTTCCCGCCAGAGGATAGGTCACGCTGGGAGATATCCCCTAGGGTGGATAAGGCGCTCACACGTTTGTCAAAAAAGGTGGCACTGCCGTCTTAGGATACGGCCACCTTGAAGGAGCCTGCTGATAAAAAGCAGGAGGCTATCCTGAAGTCTGTATATACACACACTCAGGTTCTATACTGAGACCTGCAATTGCCTCAGCAAAATAGTGCTGCTGCAGCGTGGTCTGATACCCTGTCAGATGATATTAATACCCTAGACAGGGATAATATTTTGCTAACATAGAGCATTTTAAAGACGTCGTCTTATATAGGAAGGATGCACAGAGGGATATTTACCGGCTGGCATCCAGAATTAATGCAATGTCCATTCTGCCAGGAGGGTATTAGAAACCCGGCAGTGGACAGGTGATGCTGCCTTTAAAAGGCACATGGAGATTCTGCCTCATAAGGGTGAGGAATTGTTTGGGGATGGTCTCTGGGACCTCGTATCCACAGCAACAGCTGGGAAGAAAATTTTTTACCTCAGGTTTCCTCACAAAAGCCTAAGAAAGCACCGTATTTTCAGGTACAGTCCTTTCGGCTTCAGAAAAGCAAGCGGGTCAAAGGCGCTTCCTTTCTGCACAGAGACAAGGGAAGAAGGAAAAAGCTGCTCCAGGCAGCCAGTTCCCAGGATCAAAAATCTTCCCTCGCTTCCTCTGAGTCCACCGCATGACGCTGGGGCTCCACCCACAGGTGGAGACAGGTGCGGTGGGGGCGCGTCTCGGGAACTTCAGGGACCAGTGGGCTTGCCCACAGGTGGATCCCTAGGTTCTGCAAGTAGTATCACAGGGATACAGGCTGGAGTTCGAGGCGACTCCCCCTCGCCGTTACCTCACATCAGCCTTGCCTGCTGCCCTCGGAGAAAGGTAGTACTGGCGGCAATTCACAAGCTGTACTTCCAGCAGGTGAAATCAAGGTACCCCTCCTTCAACAAGGCCGGGGTTACTATTCCAAAATGTTGTGGTACCGAAACCAGACGGTTCGGTGAGACCCATTCTAAAATTGAAATCCTTGAACACTTATATACGAAGGTTCAAGTTCAAAATGGAATCGCTCAGGGCGATTATTGCAAGCCTGGAGAATTTCAGGGTATCACTGGACATCAAGGATGCTTACCTGCATGTCCCTATTTACCCTCTTCACCAGGTGTACCTCAAAATTGTGGTACAGGATTGTCATTACCAATTCCAGACGTTGCCGTTGGTCTGTCCCCGGCACCGAGGGTATTTACCAAGGTAATGGCCGAAGTACTTATCCCGTACTTGGACGATCTCCTTATAAAGGCGAGGTCCAGGGAGCAGTTGTTCGTCGGAGTAGCACTATCTCGGGAAGTGCTACAACAGCACGGCTGGATTCTGAATATTCCAAAGTCGCAGCTGGTTCCTACGACGCGTCTACTGTTCCTGGGTATGGTTCTGGACACAGAACAGGATAAAAAGGGTTTCTCCCGGAGGAGAAGTCCAAGGAGTTGGCGTCTCTAGACGGAGACCTCCTAATACAAATACAGGTGTCGGTGCATCAATGCACGCGAGCCTTGGGAAAGATGGTAGCTTCTTACGAAGAAATTCCATTCGCCAGGTCCCATGCAAGGATCTTCCAGTGGGATCTGTTGGACAAGTGGTCCGGGTCGCATCTTCAGATGCATCGGCGGATAACCCTGTCTCCAAGGGCCAGGGTGTCGCTGTGGTGGTGACTGCAGAGTACTCATCTTCTAGGGGGCCGCAGATTCGGCATACAGGACTGGGTCCTGGTGACCACGGATGCCAGCCTTCAAGGCTGGGGGGCAGTCACACAAGGAAGAAACTTCCAAGGCCTATGGAAAAGTCAGGAGACTTCCCTACACATAAATGTTCTGGAACTATGGGCCATTTACAATGCCCTAAGTCAGGCTAGGCCCCTGCTTCAACACCGGCCGGTGCTGATCCAGTCAGACAACATTACGGCGGTCGCTCAGGGAAACCGACAGGGCGGCACAAGAAGCAGGACGGCGATGGCAGAGGCCACAAGGATTCTCCGATGGGCAGAAAATCATGTGTTAGCACTGTCAGCAGTGTTCATTCCTGAAGTGGACAACTGAGAAGCAGACTTTCTCAGCAGACACGACCTCCACCCGGGAGAGTGGGGACTTCATCCAGAAGTCTTCCAAATGATTGTACACCGTTGGGAAAGGCCACAGGTGGACATGATAGCATCCCGCCTCAACAAAAAGCTACAAAGATATTGCGCCAGGTCAAGGGACCCTCAGGCGATAGCTGTGGACGCTCTGGTAACACCGTGGGTGTACCAGTCGGTGTATGTGTTCCCTTCTCTGCCTCTCATACCCAGGGTAATGAGAATAATAAGAAGGAGAGGAGTAAGAACTATACTCATTGTTCCGGGTTGGCCAAGAAGAGCTTGGTACCCAGAACTCCAAGAAATGATCTCAGAGGACCCATGGCCTCTGCCGCTCAGACAGGACCTGCTGCAGCAGGGGGCCTGTATGTTCCAAGACGTACCGCGGCTGCGTTTGACGGCATGGCGGTTGAACGCCGGATCTTGAAGGAAAAGGGCATTCCGGAGGAAGTTATCCCTACGCTATTTAAAGCTAGGAAAGAAGTGAACGCAAACCATTATTACCGCATATGGCGGAAATATGTTGCGTGCTGTGAGGCCAGTAAGGCCCCAAAAGGAGGAATTTCAGCTACTGTAGGTCGATTTCTGCACTTCCTACAAGTCAGAGGTGACTATGGACCTAAAATTGGGTTCCATTAAGGTCCAGATTTCGGCTCTATCGATTTTCTTCCAAAATAGAACTGGCTTCACTGCCTGAAGTTCAGACTTTTGTTAAGGGAGTGCTGCATAGTCAGCCCCCGTTTGTGCCTCCAGTGGCACCGTGGGATCTCAACGTAGTGTTGGATTTCCTGAAGTCGCATTGAGTTGAGCCACTTAAATCCGTGGAGCTACAATACCTCACGTGGAAAGTGGTCAAGCTGTGGGCCTTGGCGTCGGCCAGGCGTGTATCAGAATTGGCGGCTTTGTCATGCAAAAGCCCTTATCTGTATTTTATATGGATAAGGCGGAATTGAGGACTCGTTCCCAATTCCTTCCTAAGGTGGTATCAGTTTTTCATGTGAACCAACCTATTGTGGTGCCTGCGGCTACTTGGGACTTGGAGGATTCCAGGTTTCTGAACGTAGTCAGGGCCCTGAAAAATATGTTTCCAGGACGGCTGGAGTCAGAAAGACTGACTCGCTATTTATCCTGTATGCACCCAACAAGCTGGGTGCTCCTGCTTCTAAGCAGACTATTGCTCGCTGGATCTGTAGCACGATTCAACTTGCACATTCTGCGGCTGGACTGCCGCACCCTAAATCTGTAAAAGCCCATTCCACGAGGAAAGTGGGCTCTTCTTGGGCGGCTGCTTTACAAATTTGCCGAGCTGTTACTTGGTCGGGGTCAAACACTCTTGCAAGAGTCTACAAGTTTGATACCCTGGCTGAGGAGGACCTAGAGTTTGCTCATTCGGTGCTGCAGAGTCATCCGCACTCTCCCGCCCGTTTGGGAGCTTTGGTATAATCCCCATGGTCCTTACGGAGTCCCCAGCATCCACTTAGGACGTTAGAGAAAATAAGATTTTACTCACCGGTAAATCTATTTCTCGTAGTCCGTAGTGGATGCTGGGCGCCCATCCCAAGTGCGGATTGTCTGCAATACTTTTATATAGTTATTGCCTAACTAAAGGGTTATTGTTGAGCCATCTGTTGAGAGGCTCAGTTGTTATCATACTGTTAACTGGGTATAGTATCACGAGTTATACGGTGTGATTGGTGTGGCTGGAATGAGTCTTACCCGGGATTCAAAATCCTTCCTTATTGTGTCAGCTCTTCCGGGCACAGTATCCTAACTGAGGTCTGGAGGAGGGTCTTAGTGGGAGGAGCCAGTGCACACCAGGTAGTCCTAAAGCTTTCTTTAGTTGTGCCCAGTCTCCTGCGGAGCCGCTAATCCCCATGGTCCTTACGGAGTCCCCAGCATCCACTACGGACTACGAGAAATAGATTTACCGGTGAGTAAAATCTTATTTTATACCACGTTCATGCACTTAACTTGAGAGCTCGTTGTTATTCAGTTGCAATCCCCTTTATTAATTAATAAGAATTTACTCACCGGTAATTCTATTTCTCGTAGTCCGTAGTGGATGCTGGGAACTCCGTAAGGACCATGGGGAATAGACGGGCTCCGCAGGAGACTGGGCACTCTTAAAAGAAAGATTAGGTACTATATCTGGTGTGCACTGGCTCCTCCCTCTATGCCCCTCCTCCAGACCTCAGTTAGGGAAACTGTGCCCGGAAGAGCTGACATTACTAGGAAAGGATTTGGAATCCAGGGTAAGACTCATACCAGCCACACCAATCACACTGTACAACTCGTGATAACCATACCCAGTTAACAGTATGAACAACAACTGAGCCTCAGTAACAGATGGCTCATAACAATAACCCTATAGTTAAGCAATAACTATATACATGTATTGCAGAGAGTCCGCACTTGGGACGGGCGCCCAGCATCCACTACGGACTACGAGAAATAGAATTACCGGTGAGTAAATTCTTATTTTCTCTGACGTCCTAGTGGATGCTGGGAACTCCGTAAGGACCATGGGGATTATACCAAAGCTCCCAAACGGGCGGGAGAGTGCGGATGACTCTGCAGCACCGAATGAGCAAAGGCAAGGTCCTCCTCAGCCAGGGTATCAAACTTGTAGAACTTAGCAAATGTGTTTGAACCCGACCAAGTAGCAGCTCGGCAAAGCTGTAAAGCCGAGACCCCTCGGGCAGCCGCCCAAGAAGAGCCCACCTTCCTTGTGGAATGGGCTTTTACCGATTTAGGATGCGGCAAGCTTGCCGCAGAATGAGCTTGCTGAATCGTGTTACAGATCCAGCGCGCAATAGTTTGCTTTGAAGCAGGAGCACCCAGCTTGTTGGGCGCATGCAGGATAAACAGCGAGTCAGTTTTCCTGACTCCAGCCGTCCTGGCTACATAGATTTTCAAAGCCCTGACTACATCTAGTAACTTGGAGTCCTCCAAGTCCCTAGTAGCCGCAGGCACCACAATAGGTTGGTTCAAATGAAACGATGATACCACCTTAGGGAGAAATTGGGGACGAGTCCTCAATTCTGCCCTGTCCATATGGAAGATCAGGTAAGGGCTTTTACACGACAAAGCCGCCAATTCTGACACACGCCTAGCCGAAGCTAAGGCCAATAGCATGACCACTTTCCACGTGAGATATTTTAGCTCCACGGTCTTAAGTGGCTCAAACCAGTGGGATTTCAGGAAATCCAACACAACGTTAAGGTCCCAAGGTGCCAATGGAGGCACAAAAGGGGGCTGAATATGTAGCACTCCCTTAACAAACGTCTGAACTTCAGGCAGTGAAGCCAGTTCTTTTTGAAAGAAAATAGATAGGGCCGAAATCTGGACCTTTATGGATCCTAATTTTAGGCCCATAGTCACTCCTGACTGTAGGAAGTGCAGGAATCGACCCAGCTGGAATTCCTCTGTAGGGGCCTTCCTGGCCTCACACCAAGCAACATATTTTCGCCATATACGGTGATAATGTTGAGCTGTCACGTCTTTCCTAGCCTTTATCAGCGTAGGAATCACTTCATCCGGAATGCCCTTTTCCGTTAGGATCCGGCATTCAACCGCCATGCCGTCAAACGCAGCCGCGGTAATTCTTGGAACAGACAGGACCCCTGCTGTAACAGGTCCTGTCTGAGAGGCAGAGGCCATGGGTCCTCTGAGATCATTTCTTGTAGTTCTGGGTACCAAGTTCTTCTTGGCCAATCCGGAACGATGAGTATAGTTCTTACTCCTCTCTTTCTTACTATCCTCAGTACCTTGGGTATGAGAGGAAGAGGAGGGAACACATAAACCGACTGGTACACCCACGGTGTCACTAGTGCGTCCACAGCTATCGCCTGAGGGTCCCTTGACCTGGCGCAATATTTTTTTAGCTTTTTGTTGAGGCGGGACGCCATCATGTCCACCTGTGGCCGTTCCCAACGGTTTACAATCTGCGTGAAGACTTCTGGATGAAGTTCCCACTCTCCCGGGTGGAGGTCGTGCCTGCTGAGGAAGTCTGCTTCCCAGTTGTCCACTCCCGGAATGAACACTGCTGACAGTGCTAGCAAGTGATTTTCCGCCCATCGGAGAATCCTTGTGGCTTCTGCCATCGCCATCCTGCTTCTTGTGCCGCCCTGGCGGTTTACATGGGCGACCGCCGTGATGTTGTCTGATTGAATCAGCACTGGTTGGTTTTGAAGCAGGGGCTCTGCTTGACTCAGGGCGTTGTAAATGGCCCTTAGTTCCAGTATATTTATGTGTAGTGAAGTCTCCTGACTTGACCACTGTCCTTGGAAGTTCCTTCCCTGAGTGACTGCCCCCCATCCTCGGAGGCTTGCGTCCGTGGTCACCAGGACCCAGTCCTGTATGCCGAATCTGCGGCCCTCGAGAAGATGAGCACTCTGCAGCCACCACAGCAGAGACACCCTGGCCCTTGGGGACAGGGTGATCAACCGATGCATCTGAAGATGCGATCCGGACCATTTGTCTAACAGATCCCACTGAAAGATCCTTGCATGGAACCTGCCGAAGGGAATTGCTTCGTAAGAAGCCACCATCTTTCCCAGGACTCGCGTGCAGTGATGCACCGACACCTGTTTTGGTTTCAGGAGGTCCCTGACCAGAGATGACAATTCCTGGGCCTTCTCCACCGGGAGAAACACCTTCTTCTGTTCTGTGTCCAGAATCATGCCCAGGAAGAGCAGACGCGTCGCAGGAATTAGCTGCGACTTTGGGATATTCAGAATCCAGCCGTGCTGTTGCAACACTTCCCGAGAAAGTGCTACGCTGACTAACAACTGCTCTCTGGACCTCGCCTTTATAAAGAGATCGTCCAAGTACGGGATAATTATAACTCCCTTCTTCCGAAGGAGTATCATCATTTCGGCCATTACCTTGGTAAATACCCTCGGTGCCGTGGACAGACCAAACGGCAACGTCTGGAATTGGTAATGACAGTCCTGTACCACAAACCTGAGGTACTCCTGGTGAGGTGGGTAAATGGGGACATGCAGATAAGCGTCCTTGATGTCCAGCGACACCATAAAATCCCCATCTTCCAGGCTTGCAATAACCGCCCTGAGCGATTCCATTTTGAACTTGAACTTCCTTACATAAGTGTTCAAGGATTTTAAATTTAGAATGGGTCTCACCGAACCGTCTGGTTTCGGTACCACAAACATTGTGGAATAGTAACCCCGTCCCTGTTGAAGGAGGGGAACCTTGATTATCACCTGCTGAAGGTACAGCTTGTGAATAGCCGCCAGTACTACCTCCCTTTCCCTGGGAGCCGCTGGCAAGGCTGATTTGAGGTAACGGCGAGGGGGAGTTGCCTCGAACTCCAGCATGTATCCCTGAGATACCACTTGTAGAACCCAGAGATCCACCTGTGAGCGAACCCACTGGTCGCTGAAGTTCCGGAGACGCGCCCCCACCGCACCTGTCTCCACCTGTGGAGCCCCAGCGTCATGCGGTGGACTTAGTGGAAGCAGGGGAGGATTTGTGTTCCTGGGAACTGGCTGTCTGGTGCAGCTTTTTTCCTCTACCCCTGCCTCTGGGCAGAAAGGATGCGCCTCTGACCCGCTTGCCTTTCTGAGGCCGAAAGGACTGTACTTGATAATACGTGCTTTCTTAGGCTGTGAGGGAACCTGAGGTAAAAAAGTCGACTTCCCAGCTGTTGCTGTGGATACGAGGTCCGAGAGACCGTCCCCAAACAATTCCTCACCCTTATAAGGCAAAATCTCCATGTGCCTTTTAGAATCAGCATCACCTGTCCACTGCCGAGTCCATAATACTCTCCTGGCAGAAATGGACATTGCATTATTCTAGATGCCAGCCGGCAAATGTCCCTCTGTGCATCCCTCATATACAAGACGACGTCCTTTATATGCTCTATGGTTAGCAAAATAGCATCCCTGTCGAGGGTATCAATGTTGTCTGACAGGGTATCAGACCATGCTGCTGCAGCACTACACATCCATGCTGAAGCAATAGCAGGTCTCAGTATAGTACCTGAGTGTGTATATACAGACTTCAGGATAGCCTCCTGCTTTCTATCTGCAGGCTCCTTTAGGGCGGCCGTATCCTGAGACGGCAGTGCCACCCTTTTAGATAATCGTGTGAGCGCCTTGTCCACCCTAGGGGATGTCTCCCAGCGTAACCTATCCGTTGGCAAGAAAGGGTACACCATCAGTAACCTCTTAGAAATCACTAGTTTCTTATCAGGGGAACACCACGCTTCTTCACACAATTCATTTAATTTATCAGATGGGGGAAAAGTCACTGGCTGCTTTTTCTCCCCAAACATAATACCCTTTTTAGTGGTAACCGGGTTAATGTCAGAAATGTGCAACACATTTTTCATTGCCGTAATCATGCATCGGATGGCCCTTGTGGACTGTACATTTGTCTCATCCTCGTCCTCTACACTGGAGTCAGACTCCGTGTCGACATCTGTGTCTGCCATCTGAGCTAGCGGGCGTTTTTGAGTCCCTGATGGCCTCTGAGATGCCTGGGCAGGCGCGGGCTGAGATGCCGGCTGTCCCAAGGCTGTTACGTCATCAAACCTTTTATGTAAAGAGTTGACACTGTCGGTTAATACCTTCCACATATCCATCCACTCCGGTGTCGGCCCCGTAGGGGGCGACATCACACTTATCGGCTCCTGCTCCGCCTCCACGTAGCCCTCCTCATCAAACATGTCGCCACAGCCGTACCGACACACCGCACACACACAGGGAATGCTCTGACTGAGGACAGGACCCCACAAAGTCCTTTGGGGAGACAGAGAGAGAGTATGCCAGCACACACCACAGCGCTATATAACACAGGGATTTTCACTATACTGAGTGATTTTTCCCAACAGCTGCTTATTAATACAAATTGCGCCTAAATTTATGTGCCCCCCCTCTCTTTTTTACCCTTGTCGTACTGGATACTGCAGGGGAGAGCCTGGGGAGCGTCCTTCCAGCGGAGCTGTGACGAGAAAATGGCGCTGGCTGTGCTGAGGAAGATAGCCCCACCCCCTCAGCGGCGGGCTTCTCCCGCTTTTTATAATGTTAATGGCGGGGGTTTTTGCACATATATAGTGTTATACACTGTATTATGTGCTATTTGTGCCATAAAGGTAAACTAATTGCTGCCCAGGGTGCCCCCCCCCCCCCCAGCGCCCTGCACCCAACAGTGACCGGAGTGTGTGGTGTGCTATGGGAGCAATGGCGCACAGCTGCAGTGCTGTGCGCTACCTTAATGAAGACAGGAGTCTTCAGCCGCCGTTTTTCATCTTTATATTCCGTCTTCTGGCTCTGCAAGGGGGACGGCGGCGCGGCTCCGGGAAAGGACGATCGAGGTCGGGCCCTGTGTTCGATCCCTCTGGAGCTAATGGTGTCCAGTAGCCTTAGAAGCACAAGCTAGCTGCAAGCAGGTAGGTTTGCTTCTCTCCCCTCAGTCCCTCGTAGCAGTGAGTCTGTTGCCAGCAGATCTCACTGAAAATAAAAAACCTAACAAATACTTTCTTTTCTAGCAAGCTCAGGAGAGCCCCTAGGGTGCATCCAGCTCTGGCCGGGCACAGATTCTAACTGAGGTCTGGAGGAGGGGCATAGAGGGAGGAGCCAGTGCACACCAGATATAGTACCTAATCTTTCTTTTAAGAGTGCCCAGTCTCCTGCGGAGCCCGTCTATTCCCCATGGTCCTTACGGAGTTCCCAGCATCCACTAGGACGTCAGAGAAAACACATTTACTGCCATAACCAGGATTCAAACCTATAACCTGTTGAATTCTAATCAGACACCCTACTCACTGAGCTGTTTGATCCTGCACAAAAACTATGATCACTATATGAAGCTACTGGTGCTTTGTAAAAAATATATATCAGCATTGTAATTGAGCAGATCCATGTAGTGTGCAGCCACACATCCAATCCCTTGCAGCCACACACTACATAGATCTGCTCAGTCGCAATGTTGATCAGTTTATCTCAAAGTACAATATACGCTTCAAATAGTTAGAATTCTCTAGCTTAGAATTATCTACCTTCTATGCAAGGGCAGATATCTCAACGAATAGATTGTCTGACTGCAATACCACAGGAAATGGGATAGAATCCTGGGTATGTCAACATACACCTAGTTACGGCCTTGCATCTAGTTCTTCAAAGGACCGGTTGATTAATTAGATCTCATGGTTCCCATCTGGTATGGCACTACACTTCTAACTCACCTCTTAACGCACACTTGTGCCTACCTCCCAGTGTTGGGGAGAAGTGGGCATGGCCTCATGGCAAGTTATTGAGCAGAGCAATAGTAACAGAGTGCCAACTCCCAACAGAAAAGAGGGACTGTCCCACTGAATTCTGGAAGATTGGGAAGTATTGGGAAGTATGCCTATGAACTATACTGCCTGAAAAGGGCCTAATTCAGACCTGATCGCAGCAGCAAAAAAAATTCTCTAATGGGCAAAACCATGTGAACAGCAGGTGGGGCAGATGTAACATGTGCAGAGAGAGTTAGATTTGGGTGGGGTGTGTTCAAACTGAAATCTAAATTGCAGTGTAAAAATAAAGCAGCCAGTATTTACCCTGCACAGAAACAAATAACCCACCCAACTCTAACTCTCTCTGCACATGTTATATCTGCCCCTCCCCACTCCCTGCAGTGCACATGGGCCCTCATTCCGAGTTGTTCGCTCGCAAGCTGCTTTTAGCAGCTTTACACACGCTAAGCCGCCGCCTACTGGGAGTGAATCTTAGCTTCTTAAAATTGCGTCGAAAGATTCGCAATATAGCGAAAAGACTTCTCTGCGCAGTTTCTGAGTAGCTTGAGACTTACTCGGCAACTGCGATCAGTTCAGTCAGTTTCGTTCCTGGTTTGACGTCACAAACACTCCCAGCGTTCGCCCAGACACTCCCCCGTTTCACCAGACACTCCCACGTTTTTCCAGCCACTCCCGCGTTTTTCCCAGAAACGGTAGCGTTTTTTCGCACACACCCATAAAACGGCCAGTTTCCGCCCAGAAACACCCACTTCCTGTCAATCACATTACGATCACCAGAACGAAGAAAAAACCGTGAGTAAAAAACCTAACTGCACAGCAAATTTACTTTGTGCAGTCGCACTGCGGACATTGCACATGCGCACTAAGCGGAAAATCGCTGCGATGCGAAAAAATTTACCGAGCGAACAACTCGGAATGACCCCCATGGTTTTGCCCATTAGAGAACAATTTTGCTGCTGCGATCAGGTCTTAATTAGGCCGAAAGATGGTCTGAGAGCTGGAAAAGATCAGATGCCTTTTGTGAGAAGCGGAGGTAGGGTTTCCTATGCACTGTGCACAGGATGAAGCTGTGCCCGGGTGCCCTCTATGTAAATACAGTGGCCGAGGGTCAGATTAACAGTCCTCCAGATAATACGCCCATCATCAAATTGTAGTTCTAGATTTATGTCAAAGGTCCTGATTCAGTGGACTTGTGGAGATATACTAAACACTGTCTCCTGTACAGAGACGACCACCTCTTGTGTCTCAGATCCCCCCACTTACATAAAAAAAAGGAGCAAAATCAGGAACATGGATATTTTGAGCAACGCCACGATGTCTCAGAATCTTTCTCAAATAAGACGCTTGGGCTAGTCCAACTGCAAATGAAAGTACAGCAGCTGACTAGGATATGGCCAGAAAACAGTGGCGACACGCCTTCATTTTTGTAGCCACTCCCCCCATTTCCTCCCTCAATCGGTCACTACCTGTCACTCTACTAATACTCATTGCATCTACCATCGCCGATCAGTCACCGCACGTGCGCAGTGCGGCTGTGATGTATGCACAGTGCCCAAAAATTGATGTCAACTTCCTGTCCACATCTGAACCTGGCGCAAAATGATTCAATCTTTCTACTGTTACGTATTTAGGGAGACATTGGCGCTGGGGCAGTATCCGGTGTTTGCACCTAGCCCTGACCTCTGCACATTATCTGACATTCTCAGGCATGATGGAGAAGCATTTGTCTAGGTGTACTGTGCCCAGTGTTGTGCCAATATATGTCTGTTATTACACCCAGACTGTTTTGTAGCTATGCCAGGAAATCTCGTGTTTGCTGTGGTGCCCCCGGCCTGGATAGGCGTTTGTACGTGTGCCTCTAACCTCACAAGTGTCGATCACACTTATAAGCACTTTCCACTGAAGGGGATTATGCAATAGGAGGGAGCGGGGCCACTATGATATGTATCAGTGTAAAATGCATAATCAGTCCGCCCAGACCATCCACTACACTTGGAAAGTGGGCACCCGCAGGCAGCCACGAGTGACCTCTGGGATACTACTCTTTCAAGCGTCTCGGAGAGCTACCTGTGATTCGGAAGTCTCCCGGATATTATGGGAGAGTTTTAAAGCGGAAATAATTATAAAAGGCAAAATGAGGTTGCCGCTTTAAATATGCAAGCAGAAATAACTGAAAACACGCTACGCCTTATGACTCACACCCAATTTAATAGAATAGCAAGTTAATTACACCGTAAGCATGCATTTTACAGTTATTTTCACAGTTATTTTCACTTCGTTTTTCTCCTACATTTCATTTTCTCCTTTTCAAAATCTCTTTGAAGGCTAGACAAGTACATTTGCCAGTCAAACTCACAGACACAGGGGTAAATGTAATAGTCTACCACTTGCAGCCATTGGTTTAGCTTTTTAAATGATTTCCACTTGAAAACATTGGCCAGAATCACCTGGATCTCACCTACGCCTATGAGTCGCAGGCTGTTACATTTACCCCACAAATACTAAGCATATTATATGAATGGAAAGTGGAACAAGGAGGGGGAGGCTTTTACAGTGCAGGTTGGGCTTAGAAACATGTTCCTCTCTGCTCACTACCGTATATTATGTGTCATGCGACTGTGGCTGCCATAGTAATCATAGGATAGCAGACTAAAGAAACAAACCATGGAAAAAATGGTAATAACAATTCTTCTTCTTTTAGTCTGCCACAGTGATTTACAGAAAGAAAAATGACTTTTTTTTTATTGTATTGCTGTTATAATTTATGATGTAATACAATTTCTTGTCTGTTAGTAAATGGTAAAAATATAAGCTTTGTTCCTTTCACTTCTCACTTGAGATGGCATTTTTAGAGGTCGTAATTCAGAACTCTTAATGTAATTACAATTTTACATGCTAAATTCCTAGCATCTAATCCCTCATCAGGGTGTATTCCTGTCACCATAATATGCTGCTTTCTCTCTTTACAGTACAGAACTATTAATCTTATAAGGGGCAAACAATGTGATAGAATGCAGAGAAGAGAAAGAAGGGATGATAATAATTGATATATTAAAGATCATTGCAGGACAGAAGACCAGAAGGGACTCTTGTCACATTATACGCGACCTTTTATTCTGTACAGAGAAACTACTTACGGAATGTGGTTATATGAAGTCCGTGCATCTAGTAATACTGCGCGGATGTAAAAAGGCTGACAATGGGGCCAGATTTTAGGGGTAAATTACTCGCTGAAATCCAAGGCAAAATCGCTGAGAAACTGCACTCTTCAACAGAATCCCAATGTCGTCGCCCCCCCCCATGGAGGATTCAGGTGTGGTTCATTGGGTCGACCCCAACTAGGTCGAGAGTCTTTAGGCCGACCACTATTGGTTGACAGTGAGTAGGTCGACACCTGTAATATGTTGACATCGCCATGAAGTCGACGCGGAAACGGTCGACATGGAAAAAGATTGACATGAGGTGTTTTTGTTTTTTTTGGTGTCGTTTTCTTCATAAAGTGACAGGGAACCCCAATTGGTGCACCATGTCCCCTCGCATGGCGAGCGAACTTCGGGCAAGGTGCCTCACTGCGCTCGGCACAGGTTACTATTCCCAATCGTAGTCCGCGTGGATCGTAAAATAAGAAAAGGTTTCAAAAATGAAGACTTTTTTTTTTCTAGAAAACTCATGGATACCGGAGGATTCTTATGTCCTCACTTACTGTGCGTCTTAATGCCATACAGCGCGAGACTCCTGCGCCTGAGACGCTCCGTGAGGTGTAACATACCGCATTGTTCTTTATATTTTGCATCTAAGTCACATCCCAGGGACACCACTGGGCTGCGACTATAACGAACTATTAAATAAGTAACACACGTGTAAAGTCACAGGTGGAGCACGATGGAAGTTGGCGTGAGGAAAAGCCGCAGCTGGTCGCATCTGAGCCCTTTCACACAGATTCAGACTCAGTCACACACACATGTACAAAGGTCGCACACCCCAGTGGTCAGTGTAGACTAGCAATGTAGTTTTGTTGCTTTCAATTGTCTTAATTATGCAAATAAAATGCACATTTTGAGCAAAAAAGACATTTGGTGTGGCCAAGGGGGGCTGTTTGGCACGACTTGAGCCACAGTATAAAAGGACACATCTGTACAGAGTTGCCTATGAAAGGCATTTTGGGTAACGCACTTCACGGATTCCAAGGAATAATCTGTGCTGGCTTCAGTACTTTTTTTTTTGCTAATAACTGAAAAAGAAAAAAGAAATATGTGGGGTCTTGACAAGCTCTATCTATCTATCTATCTATCTATCTATCTATCTATCTATCACACTCACAAATCACGGTATAATGCCGTGAGGGGACAGGACTCGGATTGTGGTCAGTCAGAGGGGGTATAAAGGTACTCAGAAACCCCCCCTGCATGCACCACAGAGACTATACACTCCAAGGGGGCAGGAACTATTAAAAAATATTAATTAGTCTTTGGAAAGCACTGTGTAATATGGTAGTGCTATGCAAATAAATGATAACAAATATTAAATAAACATGTTAGCAACATGTATTTCAAGTCAAAATATGATTGCGTCTAGTATGTAATTATAGCAAAATATCTTTCAGATGGCCGGTTCATTTGAAGGAAACAGTCATCAGAATAAACTTTACCACGTATTGTGTGTGCACACTTACCTACTATCCTGGAAAGTGTGGGAGACTCCTGATTTCTTGGGTATTCCCCCATACCCCCAGAAGAGTGGACTGACCTCCTCATTCCTGACCACTTCCCATTGAAGTGGGCAGGATTGGGAAATAATAACAGGAACTGTGGGTCCTTAGGGAGGAAGCAGGGGTCAATATGATGTCATTCTTGAAGAACTGCGCTATTGTGTTGCAGAAGGGGTGGGGCCTAATGACATGAAGGACCTGGTCCCACCCATAGGATGGTCACCTGCATCTGCTGCATGGTCTTCTGTGGGAGTATGTGTATGTGTAAGCAGCCTAATCTTATGGAGGTTTGATTATTGGTATATTATATAAGACAGTCTTAATAAGAGTACTAGAATTAAATCCAATGTCCCATCCCACTATAGCGCTTCACAGTGTGTTTTCTTTGATTTCCAGCACTTGATGATTGTACCTGTATGATAATTAGGGTTGCTATCAGAAATTGTGGGGGGTGAGACTGACAGAATAAGCAGGACCCCACCACCAAGCCCCCCCTCCGTCACCTTCCGCTCCACCTGCAGCCCCCACAATTTGGCATTCTGGGTGCTGGTCCTGAGAGAAGGCTGCAGGACATCAGGTGGTGCCTCTAGGCATGACCACTTCAGGCCCTGGCCAAAGCAGCAGCACAGGGAAGGAGTCTGGTGCAGGCTACCATAGAGGGACAGAGCCGGCGGTATTTCAAATTTAGAGCCGACTGCGATCCAATACGAGCTCACGGACCAGCAGCCAATCAGGAGCTGCTGCTGCTCCTGATTGGCTGCCGATCCACGAGCTCGGACTGGCTTAGGTGGCATGCGGTGCGCTCAAATCTACTCTGTTGCCATGCAGTCCCCGTTGCGGTCCAGGCTCGGGACTGGAGACCCGGCAGTCCCCCTCTGATGGTGGCCCTGATGATAATCTGCAATTAAAGTGTAGTAAATAACTCAATAATCATTATAACCCATGTCTGTTATCATTCCTTCTTTGTGTCAGTATTTATAATTATAGTTTCCATAAAACTGAAACATCCATTCATTTATATAATATGATAATAATCATACTACTACTGCTAATAATAATAATAATAATTTTTCGCCAATATATAATTGAATAATTAATATAACAGCATTGTCATCATAATTTTATTGCCCCCATTTAAAAAAATAGCGTAAACTTTTAGGGTGACGCAATCTATTTTATTTGAAGAATAAAGAAAAACTGTGATATCACAACAAATGTATATTGTTCATGGCACATTATTACAGATTTGATAAGAAAGACTTTAAGTAGAAAGCTTTACCTTCACACAGTGTCGGACTGAGGCAGGAAGGGCCCATCGGGGGAATGCTGTTGTAGGGGCCCATGCTTATGGGTGTGGCCAGGCTACAGTGGGGGCGTGGCCAGCCACCACAGAGGTTTGGCTAACCATTACAGAGTACATGGTGCCCCTTGGTAAATATATCATAAACCAAATTCTTGTGAAGTATAATGTAACATATGTATAATGCATAATTGAAGTGCACCAGGATAGAGTCTGGAACTTGATCCCTAGAGGATGAGGAGGGCCCACAGGCAGTGGGGCCCAGGGCTGCCATCAGAAATTGCGGGGCCTGGGACTGACAAAATACGCAGGTCCCCCCCCACTGTAGAGGAGTCAGCTTTAGAATTGCACCAGTTAACGTGTGTGTGTGTGTGTGTATATGTATATATATATATATATATATATATATACACACATGCATGCATGCATGCATGCATACATACATACATACATGTGCCACTGTCGGGAGGGCCCGGGATGCTTATGCCGCTGCCTGCCAGCCTCCATCCCCGCTGTTCTGCTGCTCTCCTCCGTCCTCCTGCAGCTATATTGAAAACGTTCTTCCCAAAACGGGCTCCTCTAGTATCTTGAATAACTGTCTCCTCTGTGGCGGTGGCCATTTTGGGAGTGAAGTTTTCAATACAGCTGCTGGAGGGTCGGAGGACAGCGGCAGAACAGCGGGGACGACCGCGGAACAGTGGCGGGTGGGCAGGTGGCTTAATGAGCATCCCAAGCCCTCCTCTCTCTGTCAGAGAGGCTGAGCCTGGGACAGCTGTGCCCCCAGCACCCCCCTGATGGCAGCCCTGGTGGGGCCCACTGGTGGTTTCCCCTATGGGCCAGTCCGACCCTGCCTTGGTATCACAATAGTCACCTCTATGCTGACCCTTTGGGTAAGCGTAGAGTTCCATTGAGGTGTGCTCGTTCTGCAACCTGCAAGGTCAGTTCCCTAATGATCTACTCAGTCAGTGTGCCTCACATCTTTTACAGTTTAAAGAAAGTAATCCACTGGATATTGAAATAAAAAATGAAGACATAATATATTTGTTAATATTCTCTGTATTTCTCATGGGTCATTTTCTCTGGCTGTGGTAATGGCAGTCATCTGTCACATTAGCCTGTGGGCACAACACCAGCAGGGGGGGCTGCAGGAAAGGACAATGCGGAAACCTCTCCTAAATAGCTGGGCGATGTTACAGACTCAGTGACCGTTACATCCAGTCACTAATTAGGAAAACCAGTGCTGGACGTAAACAGTCTGATAAATGGAACAGTACAAGTGCAGAAAGAGTGTTATATTCACTGTATAGTCTTTGCAGCATAAGCACAGAAAATTGCATTTAATACATCCAGGTACACTGCTCGCTGTGGAACACTTGTGTCATTCCTGTAGAGGTAACGCGACTCCTTGTTATCACTACTGAACTATATTTTAGATCACAAATGTAGACTATCTATTGATAGTAAAATTAAGGCCCAGATTTATCAAGCCTTGGAGAGTGATGAAGTACCAGACAATCAGCTTCTAACTGTCATTTTTCAAACACAGCCTGTGACACGACAGTTAGGAGCTGATTATTGGTAGGTACTGTGTTACCGTGCAATTTATTACTCTCCAAGGCTTGATAAATGTGGGCCTAAGTAACGGACCGATTTACCAAATTCCCTGCTGTGGCGCCAACTAAGCTGCTATTAGGAAAACAATTTGCCCACATATACAACTGTCCTAAGCGGATCTGTAAGAGGTGCGGCGGTGCGTGTGGTGGTGCCTGCTGCCGTGCAGGTGTAGTTTCGGTACTCACCAGGCGCCGCTCCCTCTCACCTTCAGGTACCGGAACCTTCAACGGACCTGGCAAATCTTCCGTCGGATCCGGACACGATGACCTAGGAGGAAGGAGATTGCTGAGTGCCGTCCTCCTGACTGTGGACCGAAATGCCCTCCGGAACCGAGGAAAATGTGCTTTCGGGCTAGGTGAGGGTCATCCCAGGCGTACGCCTCAGAGCCCGAATTTCACCTATTGGCACTCTCGCACCAGGTGGAAACTCTACCTTGCACCGGTGTGCAAGGTTCACCGCTCGCCCTGAAGGAAGGGAGACAGATAGGGACGAACACAGAAGGAATACACAGACCGATGTTACTCACCGTCCTACGTCTTGTACTCCGATCTTCTCCACTTACAGGTCCCTGTAAAGAGGCAAAGAGAGAAACAGCCGTGCAGGGCCAAGAACAACCCTAGTGTGCATCCGCTACACTAGCTACATAAACAAAGCCCTCAAACTGGCTCAAGTGTGGGTGGTGCAACACAAACTATGCACAAACTCTAACAAACAGACACTTTGCCCTGCACGGTAACAACATACATCACAATATCGGATTACAAGATCCCACGGTGCTGTCCCTTTAAATCCCTACCTACCGCCAGAAGGGGGTGGGCGCCACACAGCCTACCCACCTCCTGTACCTTCCCTTATGTGGGGCTCAGGCCAAGCGAGCCTGCCTACCTAAACACCCTGGGGTGGACTGGACCTAGTGTGCCCAGTACCACCTGTATTCACCTTCGGGGGAAACCGCTTATCTACTGGGCCTAATGCCCCCTAACTGCACACAGGCCGGAGGCCTGACTTTATCCCTCGGGCCTAGCGCCCGACTAACTCGTCGCCCGTTGTGTGACCTGGGCCTAATGCCCTGGGTCACCTTGTATCCCTAGCGGCCGCCAACTGAACTAGGGCCTAATGCCCTCTAATGTCCCCCAGGCCTATTGCCTGCGCTTGCCCTCGGGCCTAATGCCCGCCTATCTTGTCCCACAGGCCTGTGGCCTGACTATTCCTATGGGCCTAGTGCCCAAACTGTGCCCCCAGGCCTAGTGCCTGCCTATCAGGGCCACGGGCCGGGGGGGGGCCCCGACTACACGTGGCCACGGGCCTGGAGGGCCCGCCTAAACGTGCCCACGGGCCAGGAGGGCCCGAATAAATGCCCCCACGGGACAGGAGGCCCGAATAAATGCCCACAGGCCGGAAGGGCCTGACTGTGCCCACGGGCCTAATGCCCGAACACCCGGTGGTCTAGGGAGGAGAGGGGGGGCACCTTAGAAGGGCCTACCAGCGGTGGAGAAGGCTGCAGTGGGGAACTGCACAGCTCAATTGCTTCCCACCACTGCTGCGCTTCTCGGCCTCGATGAGCTCTTCTGCCGCTGGCCCGTCCTGGCCAGCGGCGCCGCCGTCTCCTCTCCGTGTCCAGCCGCCGCTGGACATCTTCTTTCCGGAGCCTGGAGTCTTCTGGCCTCTTCCGCGGCCACTGGAGCTTCTTCCGCGACGTCTTCCTCCTCCTCGCGCCACTCCGAACTTCGCCGCTCTTCGGCGCGGCTTCTTCTCTCTTCGGCTCCCGCCCGGCGTCTGACGTGAGACGCCGGGGGCGGGGCTTATGACGCGGCGAGCGCCGATTGGCTCGCCGCGCCCGCCTCTGATTGGCCGGCGCCCCGCGAGCCGCGATTGGCTCGCGGACGGCGCCGGATTCGAAAAGCCGTGGGCGGCGCTTCTGATTGGCGGCCGGATCGGCGCCAAGTTTAAAGCGCCGCCGCGCTGCTACCCGCCGCCGCCGACAGCCTGGTGCAGGGAAACATCCGATCCCTGCACCAGACACCCGCCGCCGCACACCCAGCGCTGGGGACAGACAAGCTGCCCCAGCGCTGTCCACAGCCAGGGACAGCACCTCGGATGTGCCCACAGGGCACATCTCTACAGATCCACTCAGAGGGGCTTATTTGATGGGTGCTAGTGGACGTTATTAGCACATCATTCTTACAAATATACCACACAACTGTGACGCTTTTGGTGGGACAGTCCCACTTTCTAGGCACCGTCAAGCTGTTGCACTCACGGGGCACAATGTCCCTGGGTGGGGGGAGGATGGGAGGCCCCCTGTCACCCACTGCTCCTACTCTGTGAAGGAAAGGACTGGGGGGATGTCCAGCAGCTGCCGGAGCGCTGGGCATGCCCCCAGCCTGACGAAAATGGGTGGGTGGGGGCAGGGCGGTTCTAGCCCTTGTGGCGCCCCGGGCGGAAAATAGGGGCGTGGCTTCATACAGGGGCATGGTCAGTTATGCCCCCTTTAGAGTTGTGCCCCCATTTGTGCCCCCGGTAGTGCCATTTGTGCCCCCAGTAGCGCCATTTGTGCCCCCAGTAGTCCCCACTTAAAAAATAAAAATGAATACTTACAATCCCCGCTCCTGTGTCCCAGCCATTGCAGACCTCCGCCGGCGCCGCTCCTCTCCTCGGATCTATGGGAGAGACGTCATGACATCTCTCCCATAGTATAGCATAGACACTAGAGGTCAATCATGACCCCTAGCGTCTGTGCCAGTCCCACAATGCTGTGCGGTGCGCGATGATCTCATCGCGCACCGCACAGCAAAGGTCCTCTCCACGAAGGGAAACTAGACGGATAGCGTCTAGTTCCCTTCACAGCGGGGGACACAGCGGCAGCGGGGGGCACAGTAGCGGATCTTGCCATGGTGCCGTGCCCTCCGGATGGCGCTGGCGCCCCCCGGAAGGCGGCGCCCCGGGCAAAAGTCCTGCTTGCCCGTGGCAAGATCCGCTACTGGGTGGGGGGTGACTCGTGGAGCCACCTGTCAGGAGTCCACGCCTCCGATAGTAAGCATTATAAAGAAATGATTACAGGAATCGGCTCTGTGAAACGTGCGTTGGCGTTTTTCAGAGACTGCTGTCGTGCTGTGATAAATCTGCTGCTTTAAAATGGAAACATAATGATAAATTATAAATGTATACTGTAGTGATATCATCTGGGCTAGTTACAGAGTAGCCGGGAGAGAGGAGAATGAACGGCCTTGCAATACCCGACACTGGGCGGCTAGTTTAGGAGCGGGTGCAGAGACGTGCAGGCGGAGGGACAGAGTCAGCCGTACGCGACGGCTATCCGGAGCCGCAGCACGCGGCTGATAAATGAGACAGCTCTAACACTGCTGTATGCTAGCCTGACCAAACAACATACCATTGAGCTAATTAGGAAATATATGTGAATATATGGTTAAATGTTTGTAAGGTCAGATAACATTAATTAATCTAAACACCCGGCTCCAAGGAATAGACTAGCGCTGCTGTCTCCCACTATCTAAATAACACAAGTGTGTATATGAGTGTGTGTACTATCAAAGGTTAAACCCGAATATACTGTGGGCAGAATTCAAACTATTCAACTCACTATATGAATGTATCGATTAAAAGCTAAGGATTGTTATGACTATATACTGGTTACAGCTTTCAAACCAATTAGGAACACCTGATTGAAACACAATTGCAGATTTGGAGACAGGTGTCCATAAGTGTTGGCTGAGATAATTAACTGGCAATATATGATCAATATCTGGAATTACTATATGAATTGAGAGATATTAAACAATCAATATACCAGCATCTATGTACTCACAAACATGTTTATGAATATTATTGGGCCAGATGCAGGCATGTAATCCAATCTCTTTGGGAGAATATGAGAAAGAATATCACTGGCACCCAATATTAATATAATGAATAAACATTCCCATGCACTGATTGTTATTAGAAGTGAAACTAACCTGGCAGACACACTGATAAAACAAGAATAATTACAACTAGTGGTAATAAAGATGTGTGGAACCAATTGAGTGCTTCCGATTACATTGACACAAGACTACAGTATATACATATGTTTTCTTAAACGATTTAGTTTATTGAAATAACACATCAGTCACGATTTGTCTCAACAACGAACAATAACTACTAATTGATTGAGTAAATACTGGTGATTGCTGAAAGATAATAATTAAATCAGCAAGGTTGTGAATAACAATAATAGCAGCAGGGGCCATAGAAGCCTTTATTGAAAGAGGATATTATATCACAGCAGCAGCAGTCTCTGTAGAGAATTTTTAATCTCACTAATTTTCACTTTATTTACACTTAAAAATTGTATTTTATATTTCATGTGGCTAAAAACTTTTTAATATTGAACAATAAAAGTTATATATTAATTGATAAATGTTATTGAATCTCGGTGCACCCTAAGAAAGGCTTCTTTCTTTGTGTGTTTGCGGTGCGCGATGATGTCATCGCGCACCGCACAGCAAAGGTCCTCTCCACGAAGGGAAACTAGACGGATAGCGTCTAGTTCCCTTCACAGCGGGGGTCACAGCGGCAGCGGGGGGCACAGTAGCGGATCTTGCCATGGTGCGTCGCCCTCCGGATGGCGCCGGCGCCCTCCGGAAGGCGCCGGTGCCCTCCGGAAGGCGGCGCCCCGGGCAAAAGTCCTGCTTGCCCGTGGCAAGATCCACTACTGGGTGGGGGGTGACTCGTGGGGCATAATTTTTCCTGAACAGCTATGCCACCTGTCAGGAGTCCACGCCTCCGATAGTAACCATTATAAAGAAATGATTACAGGAATCGGCGCACGCTATTCCGATGTTCACGTAGTTGAGCGATCTTATGGGCGTGTGTTTGACGCGTCGCGGGAGTGTCCGACGTAAAGCTGAGCCTGCTGTAGGATAGATAAGAATGTGAATGGTGCGCCGACGGTGGATTGTGTAGAAGCACCGGCGGTGTTACAGTGTTAGCTGGCACTAAAAATGGGCGTGTCAGGGCTTACACATTCAGGCGCACGCTAGTGCACAAGGGGAAAGCTGAAACCAGCTTTTGAATCAGGCCTTTTGTGGATGAGTGAATCCTCTTAAGACACTTAGAAATGTAGTTTTCACTGAGTGAGTGAACTCACATGGATACAGAAACCTAAGGTCGATGCAGCTGTCGGTGGGAATGCAGGTATCGCAAAAATGGGTGTTTTCGGGGATTAAGCCACAAATATACAATGATAAATAGGCCCCTTTGTGTCTTAGGCAGGGGTAGGGTTCGAGAGGAGGCGGGCAGCGCTGTCTGACTGTTTCGGTTCTTCTGGGACCCATAATTTCCTGATTCTCCCAGAATTCCAGACATCATGTGCACCGGTTGAACAAAATAAACCCAAGTTGCCGAGCTCAGTACAATAATAGTAGCCGCTGTCTCTATTTATTTCCCTTTGCGTCACTTGTGTATAACCCTTTTCCAGGCACTGGTGTCGAGAGGCACGGGAAGGGGGAGGGGGGGAGGAGCGGGTACAAATACCCAGGACCAGGCTGCTGGAGGGGCACGGGGGGTGGGGTGCCCAAGCTTGCTAACACCCTGAGAAACCCCTTGTCCCCGAGTACACCTGTGCTGTGGCCGGTCGATGGCGGTGCTATCTTCCTGGCGAGATCTTCAGGAAGACGGCGCAGCACATAGAAAGCAAAGAGTCTTTGCTCTCTAGTGACCAGTGTCATCTTCCCAAATATCACTGGGAAGATGGCGCTAGCGGGGGAGGAGGGACCTGCTTCCAGATCAAGAAAGGTAGGAAATGGGTTCCCTCCCCGCACCCCATCCCCCCATGTTAAAATTAGAGATGAGCGCCTGAAATTTTTCGGGTTTTGTGTTTTGGTTTTGGGTTCGGTTCCGCGGCCGTGTTTTGGGTTCGAACGCGTTTTGGCAAAACCTCACCGAATTTTTTTTGTCGGCTTCGGGTGTGTTTTGGATTCGGGTGTTTTTTTCAAAAAACACTAAAAAACAGCTTAAATCATAGAATTTGGGGGTCATTTTGATCCCAAAGTATTATTAACCTCAAAAACCATAATTTACACTCATTTTCAGTCTATTCTGAATACCTCACACCTCACAATATTATTTTTAGTCCTAAAATTTGCACCGAGGTCGCTGTGTGAGTAAGATAAGCGACCCTAGTGGCCGACACAAACACCGGGCCCATCTAGGAGTGGCACTGCAGTGTCACGCAGGATGTCCCTTCCAAAAAACCCTCCCCAAACAGCACATGACGCAAAGAAAAAAAGAGGCGCAATGAGGTAGCTGTGTGAGTAAGATTAGCGACCCTAGTGGCCGACACAAACACCGGGCCCATCTAGGAGTGGCACTGCAGTGTCACGCAGGATGTCCCTTCCAAAAAACCCTCCCCAAACAGCACATGACGCAAAGAAAAAAAGAGGCGCAATGAGGTAGCTGACTGTGTGAGTAAGATTAGCGACCCTAGTGGCCGACACAAACACCGGGCCCATCTAGGAGTGGCACTGCAGTGTCACGCAGGATGTCCCTTCCAAAAAACCCTCCCCAATCAGCACATGATGCAAAGAAAAAGAAAAGAAAAAAGAGGTGCAAGATGGAATTGTCCTTGGGCCCTCCCACCCACCCTTATGTTGTATAAACAAAACAGGACATGCGCACTTTAACCAACCCATCATTTCAGTGACGGGGTCTGCCACACGACTGTGACTGATATGACGGGTTGGTTTGGACCCCCCCAAAAAAAGAAGCAATTAATCTCTCCTTGCACAAACTGGCTCTACAGAGGCAAGATGTCCACCTCATCTTCACCCTCCGATATATCACCGTGTACATCCCCCTCCTCACAGATTATCAATTCGTCCCCACTGGAATCCACCATCTCAGCTCCCTGTGTACTTTGTGGAGGCAATTGCTGCTGGTCAATGTCTCCGCGGAGGAATTGATTATAATTCATTTTAATGAACATCATCTTCTCCACATTTTCTGGATGTAACCTCGTACGCCGATTGCTGACAAGGTGAGCGGCGGCACTAAACACTCTTTCGGAGTACACACTTGTGGGAGGGCAACTTAGGTAGAATAAAGCCAGTTTGTGCAAGGGCCTCCAAATTGCCTCTTTTTCCTGCCAGTATAAGTACGGACTGTGTGACGTGCCTACTTGGATGCGGTCACTCATATAATCCTCCACCATTCTATCAATGTTGAGAGAATCATATGCAGTGACAGTAGACGACATGTCCGTAATCGTTGTCAGGTCCTTCAGTCCGGACCAGATGTCAGCATCAGCAGTCGCTCCAGACTGCCCTGCATCACCGCCAGCGGGTGGGCTCGGAATTCTGAGCCTTTTCCTCGCACCCCCAGTTGCGGGAGAATGTGAAGGAGGAGATGTTGACAGGTCGCGTTCCGCTTGACTTGACAATTTTGTCACCAGCAGGTCTTTCAACCCCAGCAGACCTGTGTCTGCCGGAAAGAGAGATCCAAGGTAGGCTTTAAATCTAGGATCGAGCACGGTGGCCAAAATGTAGTGCTCTGATTTCAACAGATTGACCACCCGTGAATCCTTGTTAAGCGAATTAAGGGCTGCATCCACAAGTCCCACATGCCTAGCGGAATCGCTCCCTTTTAGCTCCTTCTTCAATGCCTCCAGCTTCTTCTGCAAAAGCCTGATGAGGGGAATGACCTGACTCAGGCTGGCAGTGTCTGAACTGACTTCACGTGTGGCAAGTTCAAAGGGCATCAGAACCTTGCACAACGTTGAAATCATTCTCCACTGCACTTGAGACAGGTGCATTCCACCTACTATATCGTGCTCAATTGTATAGGCTTGAATGGCCTTTTGCTGCTCCTCCAACCTCTGAAGCATATAGAGGGTTGAATTCCACCTCGTTACCACTTCTTGCTTCAGATGATGGCAGGGCAGGTTCAGTAGTTTTTGGTGGTGCTCCAGTCTTCTGTACGTGGTGCCTGTACGCCGAAAGTGTCCCGCAATTTTTCTGGCCACCGACAGCATCTCTTGCTCGCCCCTGTCGTTTTTTAAAAAATTCTGCACCACCAAATTCAAGGTATGTGCAAAACATGGGACGTGCTGGAATTTGCCCATATTTAATGCACACACAATATTGCTGGCGTTGTCCGATGCCACAAATCCACAGGAGAGTCCAATTGGGGTAAGCCATTCCGCGATGATCTTCCTCAGTTGCCGTAAGAGGTTTTCAGCTGTGTGCGTATTCTGGAAAGCGGTGATACAAAGCGTAGCCTGCCTAGGAAAGAGTTGGCGTTTGCGAGATGCTGCTACTGGTGCCGCCGCTGCTGTTCTTGCGGCGGGAGTCCATACATCTACCCAGTGGGCTGTCACAGTCATATAGTCCTGACCCTGCCCTGCTCCACTTGTCCACATGTCCGTGGTTAAGTGGACATTGGGTACAACTGCATTTTTTAGGACACTGGTGAGTCTTTTTCTGACGTCCGTGTACATTCTCGGTATCGCCTGCCTAGAGAAGTGGAACCTAGATGGTATTTGGTAACGGGGGCACACTGCCTCAATAAATTGTCTAGTTCACTGTGAACTAACGGCGGATACCGGACGCACGTCTAACACCAACATAGTTGTCAAGGACTCAGTTATCCGCTTTGCAGTAGGATGACTGCTGTGATATTTCATCTTCCTCGCAAAGGACTGTTGAACAGTCAATTGCTTACTGGAAGTAGTACAAGTGGGCTTACGACTTCCCCTCTGGGATGACCATCGACTCCCAGCGGCAACAACAGCAGCGCCAGCAGCAGTAGGCGTTACACGCAAGGATGCATCGGAGGAATCCCAGGCAGGAGAGGACTCGTCAGAATTGCCAGTGACATGGCCTGCAGGACTATTGGCATTCCTGGGGAAGGAGGAAATTGACACTGAGGGAGTTGGTGGGGTGGTTTGCGTGAGCTTGGTTACAAGAGGAAGGGATTTACTGGTCAGTGGACTGCTTCCGCTGTCACCCAAAGTTTTTGAACTTGTCACTGACTTATTATGAATGCGCTGCAGGTGACGTATAAGGGAGGATGTTCCGAGGTGGTTAACGTCCTTACCCCTACTTATTACAGCTTGACAAAGGGAACACACGGCTTGACACCTGTTGTCCGCATTTCTGGTGAAATACCTCCACACCGAAGAGCTGATTTTTTTGGTATTTTCACCTGGCATGTCAACGGCCATATTCCTCCCACGGACAACAGGTGTCTCCCCGGGTGCCTGACTTAAACAAACCACCTCACCATCAGAATCCTCCTGGTCAATTTCCTCCCCAGCGCCAGCAACACCCATATCCTCCTCATCCTGGTGTACTTCAACACTGACATCTTCAATCTGACTATCAGGAACTGGACTGCGGGTGCTCCTTCCAGCACTTGCAGGGGGCGTGCAAATGGTGGAAGGCGCATGCTCTTCACGTCCAGTGTTGGGAAGGTCAGGCATCGCAACCGACACAATTGGACTCTCCTTGTGGATTTGGGATTTCGAAGAATGCACAGTTCTTTGCTGTGCTGCTTTTGCCAGCTTGAGTCTTTTCATTTTTCTAGCGAGAGGCTGAGTGCTTCCATCCTCATGTGAAGCTGAACCACTAGCCATGAACATAGGCCAGGGCCTCAGCCGTTCCTTGCCACTCCGTGTGGTAAATGGCATATTGGCAAGTTTACGCTTCTCCTCCGACAATTTTATTTTAGGTTTTGGAGTCCTTTTTTTACTGATATTTGGTGTTTTGGATTTGACATGCTCTGTACTATGACATTGGGCATCGGCCTTGGCAGACGACGTTGCTGGCATTTCATCGTCTCGGCCATGACTAGTGGCAGCAGCTTCAGCACGAGGTGGAAGTGGATCTTGATCTTTCCCTAATTTTGGAACCTCAACATTTTTGTTCTCCATATTTTAATAGGCACAACTAAAAGGCACCTCAGGTAAACAATGGAGATGGATGGATTGGATACTAGTATACAATTATGGACGGGCTGCCGAGTGCCGACACAGAGGTAGCCACAGCCGTGAACTACCGCACTGTACTGTGTCTGCTGCTAATATATAGACTGGTTGATAAAGAGATAGTATACTCGTAACTAGTATGTATGTATAAAGAAAGAAAAAAAAACCACGGTTAGGTGGTATATACAATTATGGACGGGCTGCCGAGTGCCGACACAGAGGTAGCCACAGCCGTGAACTACCGCACTGTACTGTGTCTGCTGCTAATATATAGACTGGTTGATAAAGAGATAGTATACTCGTAACTAGTATGTATGTATAAAGAAAGAAAAAAAAACCACGGTTAGGTGGTATATACAATTATGGACGGGCTGCCGAGTGCCGACACAGAGGTAGCCACAGCCGTGAACTACCGCACTGTACTGTGTCTGCTGCTAATATAGACTGGTTGATAAAGAGATAGTATACTCGTAACTAGTATGTATGTATAAAGAAAGAAAAAAAAACCACGGTTAGGTGGTATATACAATTATGGACGGGCTGCCGAGTGCCGACACAGAGGTAGCCACAGCCGTGAACTACCGCACTGTACTGTGTCTGCTGCTAATATAGACTGGTTGATAAAGAGATAGTATACTCGTAACTAGTATGTATGTATAAAGAAAGAAAAAAAAACCACGGTTAGGTGGTATATACAATTATGGACGGGCTGCCGAGTGCCGACACAGAGGTAGCCACAGCCGTGAACTACCGCACTGTACTGTGTCTGCTGCTAATATATAGACTGGTTGATAAAGAGATAGTATACTCGTAACTAGTATGTATGTATAAAGAAAGAAAAAAAAACCACGGTTAGGTGGTATATACAATTATGGACGGGCTGCCGAGTGCCGACACAGAGGTAGCCACAGCCGTGAACTACCGCACTGTACTGTGTCTGCTGCTAATATATAGACTGGTTGATAAAGAGATAGTATACTCGTAACTAGTATGTATGTATAAAGAAAGAAAAAAAAACCACGGTTAGGTGGTATATACAATTATGGACGGGCTGCCGAGTGCCGACACAGAGGTAGCCACAGCCGTGAACTACCGCACTGTACTGTGTCTGCTGCTAATATATAGACTGGTTGATAAAGAGATAGTATACTCGTAACTAGTATGTATGTATAAAGAAAGAAAAAAAAACCACGGTTAGGTGGTATATACAATTATGGACGGGCTGCCGAGTGCCGACACAGAGGTAGCCACAGCCGTGAACTACCGCACTGTACTGTGTCTGCTGCTAATATATAGACTGGTTGATAAAGAGATAGTATACTCGTAACTAGTATGTATGTATAAAGAAAGAAAAAAAAACCACGGTTAGGTGGTATATACAATTATGGACGGGCTGCCGAGTGCCGACACAGAGGTAGCCACAGCCGTGAACTACCGCACTGTACTGTGTCTGCTGCTAATATATAGACTGGTTGATAAAGAGATAGTATACTCGTAACTAGTATGTATGTATAAAGAAAGAAAAAAAAACCACGGTTAGGTGGTATATACAATTATGGACGGGCTGCCGAGTGCCGACACAGAGGTAGCCACAGCCGTGAACTACCGCACTGTACTGTGTCTGCTGCTAATATATAGACTGGTTGATAAAGAGATAGTATACTCGTAACTAGTATGTATGTATAAAGAAAGAAAAAAAAACCACGGTTAGGTGGTATATACAATTATGGACGGGCTGCCGAGTGCCGACACAGAGGTAGCCACAGCCGTGAACTACCGCACTGTACTGTGTCTGCTGCTAATATAGACTGGTTGATAAAGAGATAGTATACTCGTAACTAGTATGTATGTATAAAGAAAGAAAAAAAAACCACGGTTAGGTGGTATATACAATTATGGACGGGCTGCCGAGTGCCGACACAGAGGTAGCCACAGCCGTGAACTACCGCACTGTACTGTGTCTGCTGCTAATATGTAGACTGGTTGATAAAGAGATAGTATACTCGTAACTAGTATGTATGTATAAAGAAAGAAAAAAAAAACCACGGTTAGGTGGTATATACAATTATGGACGGGCTGCCGAGTGCCGACACAGAGGTAGCCACAGCCGTGAACTACCGCACTGTACTGTGTCTGCTGCTAATATATAGACTGGTTGATAAAGAGATAGTATACTCGTAACTAGAGATGAGCGGGTTCGGTTTCTCTGAATCCGAACCCGCCAGAACTTCATGTTTTTTTTCACGGGTCCGAGCGACTCGGATCTTCCCGCCTTGCTCGGTTAACCCGAGCGCGCCCGAACGTCATCATGACGCTGTCGGATTCTCGCGAGGCTTGGATTCTATCGCGAGACTCGGATTCTATATAAGGAGCCGCGCGTCGCCGCCATTTTCACACGTGCATTGAGATTGATAGGGAGAGGACGTGGCTGGCGTCCTCTCCGTTTAGAATAGATTAGAGAGACACTTGATTTACTAATTTTGGGGAGCATTAGGAGTACTCAGTACAGTGCAGAGTTTTGCTGATAGTGACCAGTGACCACCAGTTTTATTTATAATCCGTTCTCTGCCTGAAAAAAGCGATACACAGCACACAGTGACTCAGTCACATACCATATCTGTGTGCACTGCTCAGGCTCAGGCCAGTGTGCTGCATCATCTATTATCTATATATAAATAATATTATATATATCTGTCTGACTGCTCAGCTCACACAGCTTATAATTGTGGGGGAGACTGGGGAGCACTACTGCAGTGCCAGTTATAGGTTATAGCAGGAGCCAGGAGTACATAATATATTATATAGTGAGTGACCACCAGACACACAGTGCAGTTTATTTAATATATCCGTTCTCTGCCTGAAAAAAGCGATACACACAGTGACTCAGTCAGTCACATACCATATCTGTGTGCACATTGCTCAGGCTCAGGCCAGTGTGCTGCATCATCTATATATATTATATATCTGTCTGACTGCTCAGCTCACACAGCTTATAATTGTGGGGGAGACTGGGGAGCACTACTGCAGTGCCAGTTATAGGTTATAGCAGGAGCCAGGAGTACATAATATTATATTAAAATTAAACAGTGCACACTTTTGCTGCAGGAGTGCCACTGCCAGTGTGACTAGTGACCAGTGACCTGACCACCAGTATATATAATATTAGTAGTATACTATCTCTTTATCAACCAGTCTATATTAGCAGCAGACACAGTACAGTGCGGTAGTTCACGGCTGTGGCTACCTCTGTGTCGGCACTCGGCAGCCCGTCCATAATTGTATATACCACCTAACCGTGGTTTTTTTTTCTTTCTTTATACATACATACTAGTTATGAGTATACTATCTCTTTATCAACCAGTCTATATATTAGCAGCAGACACAGTACAGTGCGGTAGTTCACGGCTGTGGCTACCTCTGTGTCGGCACTCGGCAGCCCGTCCATAATTGTATATACCACCTAACCGTGGTTTTTTTTTCTTTCTTTATACATACATACTAGTTACGAGTATACTATCTCTTTATCAACCAGTCTATATATTAGCAGCAGACACAGTACAGTGCGGTAGTTCACGGCTGTGGCTACCTCTGTGTCGGCACTCGGCAGCCCGTCCATAATTGTATATACCACCTAACCGTGGTTTTTTTTTCTTTCTTTATACATACATACTAGTTACGAGTATACTATCTCTTTATCAACCAGTCTATATATTAGCAGCAGACACAGTACAGTGCGGTAGTTCACGGCTGTGGCTACCTCTGTGTCGGCACTCGGCAGCCCGTCCATAATTGTATATACCACCTAACCGTGGTTTTTTTTTCTTTCTTTATACATACATACTAGTTACGAGTATACTATCTCTTTATCAACCAGTCTATATATTAGCAGCAGACACAGTACAGTGCGGTAGTTCACGGCTGTGGCTACCTCTGTGTCGGCACTCGGCAGCCCGTCCATAATTGTATATACCACCTAACCGTGGTTTTTTTTTCTTTCTTTATACATACATACTAGTTACGAGTATACTATCTCTTTATCAACCAGTCTATATATTAGCAGCAGACACAGTACAGTGCGGTAGTTCACGGCTGTGGCTACCTCTGTGTCGGCACTCGGCAGCCCGTCCATAATTGTATATACCACCTAACCGTGGTTTTTTTTTCTTTCTTTATACATACATACTAGTTACGAGTATACTATCTCTTTATCAACCAGTCTATATATTAGCAGCAGACACAGTACAGTGCGGTAGTTCACGGCTGTGGCTACCTCTGTGTCGGCACTCGGCAGCCCGTCCATAATTGTATATACCACCTAACCGTGGTTTTTTTTTTCTTTCTTTATACATACATACTAGTTACGAGTATACTATCTCTTTATCAACCAGTCTATATTAGCAGCAGACACAGTACAGTGCGGTAGTTCACGGCTGTGGCTACCTCTGTGTCGGCACTCGGCAGCCCGTCCATAATTGTATATACCACCTAACCGTGGTTTTTTTTTCTTTCTTTATACATACATACTAGTTACGAGTATACTATCTCTTTATCAACCAGTCTATATATTAGCAGCAGACACAGTACAGTGCGGTAGTTCACGGCTGTGGCTACCTCTGTGTCGGCACTCGGCAGCCCGTCCATAATTGTATATACCACCTAACCGTGTTTTTTTTTTCTTTCTTTATACATACATACTAGTTACGAGTATACTATCTCTTTATCAACCAGTCTATATATTAGCAGCAGACACAGTACAGTGCGGTAGTTCACGGCTGTGGCTACCTCTGTGTCGGCACTCGGCAGCCCGTCCATAATTGTATACTAGTATCCAATCCATCCATCTCCATAGTTTACCTGAGGTGCCTTTTAGTTGTGCCTATTAAAATATGGAGAACAAAAATGTTGAGGTTCCAAAATTAGGGAAAGATCAAGATCCACTTCCACCTCGTGCTGAAGCTGCTGCCACTAGTCATGGCCGAGACGATGAAATGCCAGCAACGTCGTCTGCCAAGGCCGATGCCCAATGTCATAGTACAGAGCATGTCAAATCCAAAACACCAAATATCAGTAAAAAAAGGACTCCAAAACCTAAAATAAAATTGTCGGAGGAGAAGCGTAAACTTGCCAATATGCCATTTACCACACGGAGTGGCAAGGAACGGCTGAGGCCCTGGCCTATGTTCATGGCTAGTGGTTCAGCTTCACATGAGGATGGAAGCACTCAGCCTCTCGCTAGAAAAATGAAAAGACTCAAGCTGGCAAAAGCAGCACAGCAAAGAACTGTGCATTCTTCGAAATCCCAAATCCACAAGGAGAGTCCAATTGTGTCGGTTGCGATGCCTGACCTTCCCAACACTGGACGTGAAGAGCATGCGCCTTCCACCATTTGCACGCCCCCTGCAAGTGCTGGAAGGAGCACCCGCAGTCCAGTTCCTGATAGTCAGATTGAAGATGTCAGTGTTGAAGTACACCAGGATGAGGAGGATATGGGTGTTGCTGGCGCTGGGGAGGAAATTGACCAGGAGGATTCTGATGGTGAGGTGGTTTGTTTAAGTCAGGCACCCGGGGAGACACCTGTTGTCCGTGGGAGGAATATGGCCGTTGACATGCCAGGTGAAAATACCAAAAAAATCAGCTCTTCGGTGTGGAGGTATTTCACCAGAAATGCGGACAACAGGTGTCAAGCCGTGTGTTCCCTTTGTCAAGCTGTAATAAGTAGGGGTAAGGACGTTAACCACCTCGGAACATCCTCCCTTATACGTCACCTGCAGCGCATTCATAATAAGTCAGTGACAAGTTCAAAAACTTTGGGTGACAGCGGAAGCAGTCCACTGACCAGTAAATCCCTTCCTCTTGTAACCAAGCTCACGCAAACCACCCCACCAACTCCCTCAGTGTCAATTTCCTCCTTCCCCAGGAATGCCAATAGTCCTGCAGGCCATGTCACTGGCAATTCTGACGAGTCCTCTCCTGCCTGGGATTCCTCCGATGCATCCTTGCGTGTAACGCCTACTGCTGCTGGCGCTGCTGTTGTTGCCGCTGGGAGTCGATGGTCATCCCAGAGGGGAAGTCGTAAGCCCACTTGTACTACTTCCAGTAAGCAATTGACTGTTCAACAGTCCTTTGCGAGGAAGATGAAATATCACAGCAGTCATCCTACTGCAAAGCGGATAACTGAGTCCTTGACAACTATGTTGGTGTTAGACGTGCGTCCGGTATCCGCCGTTAGTTCACAGGGAACTAGACAATTTATTGAGGCAGTGTGCCCCCGTTACCAAATACCATCTAGGTTCCACAGCTCTAGGCAGGCGATACCGAGAATGTACACGGACGTCAGAAAAAGACTCACCAGTGTCCTAAAAAATGCAGTTGTACCCAATGTCCACTTAACCACGGACATGTGGACAAGTGGAGCAGGGCAGGGTCAGGACTATATGACTGTGACAGCCCACTGGGTAGATGTATGGACTCCCGCCGCAAGAACAGCAGCGGCGGCACCAGTAGCAGCATCTCGCAAACGCCAACTCTTTCCTAGGCAGGCTACGCTTTGTATCACCGCTTTCCAGAATACGCACACAGCTGAAAACCTCTTACGGCAACTGAGGAAGATCATCGCGGAATGGCTTACCCCAATTGGACTCTCCTGTGGATTTGTGGCATCGGACAACGCCAGCAATATTGTGTGTGCATTAAATATGGGCAAATTCCAGCACGTCCCATGTTTTGCACATACCTTGAATTTGGTGGTGCAGAATTTTTTAAAAAACGACAGGGGCGTGCAAGAGATGCTGTCGGTGGCCAGAAAAATTGCGGGACACTTTCGGCGTACAGGCACCACGTACAGAAGACTGGAGCACCACCAAAAACTACTGAACCTGCCCTGCCATCATCTGAAGCAAGAAGTGGTAACGAGGTGGAATTCAACCCTCTATATGCTTCAGAGGTTGGAGGAGCAGCAAAAGGCCATTCAAGCCTATACAATTGAGCACGATATAGTAGGTGGAATGCACCTGTCTCAAGTGCAGTGGAGAATGATTTCAACGTTGTGCAAGGTTCTGATGCCCTTTGAACTTGCCACACGTGAAGTCAGTTCAGACACTGCCAGCCTGAGTCAGGTCATTCCCCTCATCAGGCTTTTGCAGAAGAAGCTGGAGGCATTGAAGAAGGAGCTAAAAGGGAGCGATTCCGCTAGGCATGTGGGACTTGTGGATGCAGCCCTTAATTCGCTTAACAAGGATTCACGGGTGGTCAATCTGTTGAAATCAGAGCACTACATTTTGGCCACCGTGCTCGATCCTAGATTTAAAGCCTACCTTGGATCTCTCTTTCCGGCAGACACAGGTCTGCTGGGGTTGAAAGACCTGCTGGTGACAAAATTGTCAAGTCAAGCGGAACGCGACCTGTCAACATCTCCTCCTTCACATTCTCCCGCAACTGGGGGTGCGAGGAAAAGGCTCAGAATTCCGAGCCCACCCGCTGGCGGTGATGCAGGGCAGTCTGGAGCGACTGCTGATGCTGACATCTGGTCCGGACTGAAGGACCTGACAACGATTACGGACATGTCGTCTACTGTCACTGCATATGATTCTCTCAACATTGATAGAATGGTGGAGGATTATATGAGTGACCGCATCCAAGTAGGCACGTCACACAGTCCGTACTTATACTGGCAGGAAAAAGAGGCAATTTGGAGGCCCTTGCACAAACTGGCTTTATTCTACCTAAGTTGCCCTCCCACAAGTGTGTACTCCGAAAGAGTGTTTAGTGCCGCCGCTCACCTTGTCAGCAATCGGCGTACGAGGTTACATCCAGAAAATGTGGAGAAGATGATGTTCATTAAAATGAATTATAATCAATTCCTCCGCGGAGACATTGACCAGCAGCAATTGCCTCCACAAAGTACACAGGGAGCTGAGATGGTGGATTCCAGTGGGGACGAATTGATAATCTGTGAGGAGGGGGATGTACACGGTGATATATCGGAGGGTGAAGATGAGGTGGACATCTTGCCTCTGTAGAGCCAGTTTGTGCAAGGAGAGATTAATTGCTTCTTTTTTGGGGGGGGTCCAAACCAACCCGTCATATCAGTCACAGTCGTGTGGCAGACCCTGTCACTGAAATGATGGGTTGGTTAAAGTGTGCATGTCCTGTTTTGTTTATACAACATAAGGGTGGGTGGGAGGGCCCAAGGACAATTCCATCTTGCACCTCTTTTTTCTTTTCTTTTTCTTTGCATCATGTGCTGATTGGGGAGGGTTTTTTGGAAGGGACATCCTGCGTGACACTGCAGTGCCACTCCTAGATGGGCCCGGTGTTTGTGTCGGCCACTAGGGTCGCTAATCTTACTCACACAGTCAGCTACCTCATTGCGCCTCTTTTTTTCTTTGCGTCATGTGCTGTTTGGGGAGGGTTTTTTGGAAGGGACATCCTGCGTGACACTGCAGTGCCACTCCTAGATGGGCCCGGTGTTTGTGTCGGCCACTAGGGTCGCTAATCTTACTCACACAGCTACCTCATTGCGCCTCTTTTTTTCTTTGCGTCATGTGCTGTTTGGGGAGGGTTTTTTGGAAGGGACATCCTGCGTGACACTGCAGTGCCACTCCTAGATGGGCCCGGTGTTTGTGTCGGCCACTAGGGTCGCTAATCTTACTCACACAGCTACCTCATTGCGCCTCTTTTTTTCTTTGCGTCATGTGCTGTTTGGGGAGGGTTTTTTGGAAGGGCCATCCTGCGTGACACTGCAGTGCCACTCCTAGATGGGCCCGGTGTTTGTGTCGGCCACTAGGGTCGCTAATCTTACTCACACAGCTACCTCATTGCGCCTCTTTTTTTCTTTGCGTCATGTGCTGTTTGGGGAGGGTTTTTTGGAAGGGACATCCTGCGTGACACTGCAGTGCCACTCCTAGATGGGCCCGGTGTTTGTGTCGGCCACTAGGGTCGCTTATCTTACTCACACAGCGACCTCGGTGCAAATTTTAGGACTAAAAATAATATTGTGAGGTGTGAGGTATTCAGAATAGACTGAAAATGAGTGTAAATTATGGTTTTTGAGGTTAATAATACTTTGGGATCAAAATGACCCCCAAATTCTATGATTTAAGCTGTTTTTTAGTGTTTTTTGAAAAAAACACCCGAATCCAAAACACACCCGAATCCGACAAAAAAAATTCGGTGAGGTTTTGCCAAAACGCGTTCGAACCCAAAACACGGCCGCGGAACCGAACCCAAAACCAAAACACAAAACCCGAAAAATTTCAGGCGCTCATCTCTACTCGTAACTAGTATGTATGTATAAAGAAAGAAAAAAAAACCACGGTTAGGTGGTATATACAATTATGGACGGGCTGCCGAGTGCCGACACAGAGGTAGCCACAGCCGTGAACTACCGCACTGTACTGTGTCTGCTGCTAATATATAGACTGGTTGATAAAGAGATAGTATACTCGTAACTAGTATGTATGTATAAAGAAAGAAAAAAAAACCACGGTTAGGTGGTATATACAATTATGGACGGGCTGCCGAGTGCCGACACAGAGGTAGCCACAGCCGTGAACTACCGCACTGTACTGTGTCTGCTGCTAATATATAGACTGGTTGATAAAGAGATAGTATACTCGTAACTAGTATGTATGTATAAAGAAAGAAAAAAAAACCACGGTTAGGTGGTATATACAATTATGGACGGGCTGCCGAGTGCCGACACAGAGGTAGCCACAGCCGTGAACTACCGCACTGTACTGTGTCTGCTGCTAATATAGACTGGTTGATAAAGAGATAGTATACTCGTAACTAGTATGTATGTATAAAGAAAGAAAAAAAAACCACGGTTAGGTGGTATATACAATTATGGACGGGCTGCCGAGTGCCGACACAGAGGTAGCCACAGCCGTGAACTACCGCACTGTACTGTGTCTGCTGCTAATATAGACTGGTTGATAAAGAGATAGTATACTACTACTATTATATATACTGGTGGTCAGGTCACTGGTCACTAGTCACACTGGCAGTGGCACTCCTGCAGCAAAAGTGTGCACTGTTTAATTTTAATATAATATTATGTACTCCTGGCTCCTGCTATAACCTATAACTGGCACTGCAGTAGTGCTCCCCAGGCTCCCCCACAATTATAAGCTGTGTGAGCTGAGCAGTCAGACAGATATATAATATATATAGATGATGCAGCACACTGGCCTGAGCCTGAGCAGTGCACACAGATATGGTATGTGACTGACTGAGTCACTGTGTGTATCGCTTTTTTCAGGCAGAGAACGGATATATTAAATAAACTGCACTGTGTGTCTGGTGGTCACTCACTATATAATATATTATGTACTCCTGGCTCCTGCTATAACCTATAACTGGCACTGCAGTAGTGCTCCCCAGTCTCCCCCACAATTATAAGCTGTGTGAGCTGAGCAGTCAGACAGATATATATAATATTATATATAGATAATAGATGATGCAGCACACTGGCCTGAGCCTGAGCAGTGCACACAGATATGGTATGTGACTGAGTCACTGTGTGCTGTGTATCGCTTTTTTCAGGCAGAGAACGGATTATAAATAAAACTGGTGGTCACTATCAGCAAAACTCTGCACTGTACTGAGTACTCCTAATGCTCCCCAAAATTAGTAAATCAAGTGTCTCTCTAATCTATTCTAAACGGAGAGGACGCCAGCCACGTCCTCTCCCTATCAATCTCAATGCACGTGTGGAAATGGCGGCGACGCGCGGCTCCTTATATAGAATCCGAGTCTCGCGATAGAATCCGAGCCTCGCGAGAATCCGTCAGCGTCATGATGACGTTCGGGCGCGCTCGGGTTAACCGAGCAAGGCGGGAAGATCCGAGTCGCTCGGACCCGTGAAAAAAAACATGAAGTTCTGGCGGGTTCGGATTCAGAGAAACCGAACCCGCTCATCTCTAGTTAAAATATAGGGGGTAGTAACTCCCACTTTATTAAGCCACACCCCCACCCCTTTACCGGGGCCCGGCGTGGCTCTCAACATCCCTGCCCGTGTGACTGATATACTATGGAATAATGCCGCTCTTACTGCCTCAGATCAGACAGAAGGAATCTAATTTCCGCTGAAGTTATTGACCAATCAGAAGACAGTAATGAGTGTTTACTTTTCTATTAATAAATAAAGCACTGTTTTTCTTTGGATTTTTAGTGCTTTACGAGGTGGCTAATCCTTTATATAATTACTGTTTCCCAATGTTCTTCCGCTAACGACCTATAAGTCTGTTACTGAAATAATGTGTCACAGAGAACTTTTACTCAGTCTGCCATTGACATTTTGTTGCGACCCCTCAGCAAGCGGCCACGGCCTCTAAATATTACATCCGAGCGGCGGTTTATCTGCGGCGCACTTGTCTGTGGCATTTACGCGCCGTCCTCACCTCTGCTGTCATCTTATTATTTTCCCGTTTTATTTCTGTAATATCAGATTGCTTTGTGGTGATCTGTGTCTGCTGTTCAACCAGCAATAAAAACAATCATAAAGCCCCGGCACTAAGTAAAACTCCGTCGCTGGCTGGACGCCATGCCAGCTTTGTACGGCCTTATCGGTGTATTATTGCGGCTATAACTCTGTGTTTTATAAATTATTGCTGGTGTTGTTTTTGTCCAAGTTCATTTCCACAGTCTGAGCTTTTACTATTTAAAGCGATACCGGGGCTACTTGTGATCATTTTGGAAATGGAGTATTTGCGTGAGACTGGCGCACGCTTGACCACTTTTCTCGTGCCCTTCGGGATGTCCCGGCATTAGGGTGGCAGCAGGAGTGAGCGATAATGGCTGCCTCCTGGATGCTTGCTGGTGGTTCGCTGGTCTTTTACTGCATAGATCGGGGCACTTTACAGAGGGGGACGGACCGCGCAAGTCAACCCACCAAGTAAATCTGTCCCTTCTCTTTTAAGCGGGGTTTGTCCAGAAAATACTGCACAGAACTCTGCTAAAGGTTTTGTAATTCAAATTTATTTGTAAGGTCGTATTGGGGGCGGTTTAAGAGAGGAGGGGGTTGGCCTGCAGGCTCCATATGGGTTTCCTCCTCTCTGCGGCGCAGTAGACACCTACAATGTGCAAGAGTCTACTGCCCATGCACAGGTCTCCGGGAATATGGCAACCGCGCCATGCCCCCTGTGACTTCTCTATTGCGCATGTGCGATTGTCCGGGAAGATGGCTGCTATGACATTTTTTCAGTGATTTCTGTGGACCTGGGTCACTCTAGCAGCTTACGCATTGAGTTCCTTGCAAGTATATAATTACGACCAATGGACCTAAATCAAGGTTGATTGCAAAACAACATTTTCCTCTAATGGGCAAAACCATGGGCCTCATTCCAAGTTGATCGCACGCTGATGATTTTCGCACCGCAGCGATCAGGTTACTACTGCGCATGCGTATGCACCGCAATGCACACGCACGTCGTACGGGTACAAACAGCATCGTTGCTGTGCAATGCTTCTAGCGACGAATCCATTCGCACAACCAATCGCAAGGAGATTGACAGGAAGAGGGCGTTTATGGGTGTCAACTGACCGTTTTCTGGGAGTGGTAGGGAAAACGCAGGCGTTTCCAGGCGTTTGCAGGGCGGGTGTCTGACGTCAATTCCGGGACTGGACAGGCTGAAGTGATCGCAGCGGCTGAGTAAATTCAGACCTACTCTGAAACTGCAAAAAACTTTTTCGTACCGCTCGGCTGCACATGCAATCGCACACTTGCAAAGCGAAAATACACTCCCCCGTGGGCGGCGACTACATGTCTGCTAAAAGTAGCTAGCGAGCGATCAACTCGGATTGAGGGCCTATGTGCAGTGCAGGTGGGGCAGATGCAGAGAGAGACAGATTTGGGTGGGGTGTGTTCAAACTAAAATATAAATTCCAGTGTGAAAAAAAAGAGCAGCCAGTATTTACCCTGCACAGAAACAATATAACCCACCCAAATCTAACTCTCTGCACATGTTACATCTGCCCCACCTGCAGTGCACATGGTTTTGCCCATTAGAGAAAAATGTTGTTTTGCAATCAACCTTGAATTAGGCACAATGGGCCTAATTCAGAGTTAATCGCAGAGAGCAAATTTGTTAGCAGTTGGGCAAAACCATGTGCAGTGCAGGTGGGGCAGATGTAACATGTGCAGAGAGAGTTAGATTTTGGTGGGGTATGTTCAAACTGGAATCTAAATTGCAGTGTAAAAATAAAGCAGCCAGTATTTACCCTGCACAGAAACAATACAACCCACCCAAATCTAACTCTCTCTGCAAATTTTATATCTGCCCCCCCCCCCCTTGCAGTGCACATGGTTTTGCCCAACTGCTAACAAATTTGCTGCTGCGATCTTCTCTGAATTACCCCCAATGTGCATTCATCTCTGTCCATCAAGGTCTAATTCTTGAGTATTTACAGAGAAACATTTCACCTCTCTGCCCTAACCGGCACACAGACTTATACTTTTGGATATAGCATAACCCTTGAGTGGTAAGACACAGGCAATAACCTCTCTGATACTTAAGGTGTGCATTCTTCTCTTCCTCCACCTAACGGACACACTTGAGGTTATTTACATAGACTGCCGAGACACAGCGCAAAACACTGATTGGAAGTGTAGTATGTCTCAATTTCCACCAAAGCGCGCATGTTCTCGGAGAAAAAGGGCGGCATTTACGCAGGAGCAGGGTTATGCTATGTCCTATGGGAGTTTGGGAGGAGTTGGAGGGATTGAAGTTGTTCCTTGCAGAACAGTAGAAAAAACTATATGACAAGAACAGGGGCAATTTTAAAAATGAGGGGGCCCATATTTAGCTGGTGCCCCCATATCTGATACCGGTAGCGCCATCTTTCCGGTGATGTCTTTGGAAAGATGGTACATTTACAGAAGATAGCAAAGAAAGGCCCAGAGTCTTTGGTACTGTATATGGTGTGTCTGAGCCATCTTTCTGAAAAATGGGGCCTCAGTGCAAACAAGTGTTGGGAGCTGCGGCATCTCACATACGTTGGGGGTGCATCTGCATTAAGTGGGAGGAGATAAAAAGCACCAACGAAGGTGGAAACCCCACTTTGGGTGCAATCTCGGAGCTAGGGAACTGTGGGTCTAATTCAGAACCCGTCGCTGATGAACAAAAATTGCTAGGTGCCAATTTTTGTTCATCTGCTTATGCACGTACGTCAGTATGCACTTGTGCAAGGTCCTTTACTGCGTTCTCTGCAAAACGGAGGATGCGAGGAACGGGGGCGTCGACGCTCCATTTAAGGGTTGCAGTCTGGACAACGCAGGCGTGTCCGGACCGTTGCTGGGGTGGGTAGCGGTGGCTGCTTGATGTCACACGCAGCCGCCGCAACCAAAATTGATGGCGGTTAGCCTGCCTCCGCAGCTAGGCTGTGTAGGTAGGGAGCTACTCGTAGATGTGTGTTTTTTCGCACATCTACGATCAGCTCTGAGGGCCTAATTCTGAGTTGATCGCAGCAGCAAGTTTGTTAGCAATTGGGCAAAACCATGTGCACTGCAGGGGGGGCAGATGTAACATGTGCAGAGAGAGTTAGATTTGGGTGGGGTGTATAAAAACTAGTGATGTGCACCGGACATTTTTCGGATTTTGTGTTTTGGATTCGGTTCCGCAGCCGTGTTTTGGATTCGGACGCATTTTGGCAAAACCTCCCTGAAAATTTTCTGTCGGATTCGGTTGTGTTTTGGATTCGGGTGTTTTTTTTACAAAAAAAACTCAAAAACAGCTTAAATCATAGAATTTGGAGGTCATTTTGATCCCATAGTATTATTAACCTCAATAACCATAATTTCCACTCATTTCCAGTCTATACTGAACACCTCACAATATTATTTTTAGTCCTAAAATTTGCACTGAGGTCGCTGGGTGACTAAGCTAAGCGACCCAAGTGGCCGACGCAAACACCTGGCCCATCTAGGAGTGGCACTGCAGTGTCAAACAGGATGGCAGATTAAAAAAATAGTCCCCAAACAGCACATGATGCAAAGAAAAAAAAGAGGTGCAATGAGGTAGCTGTGTGACTAAGCTTAGCGACCCAAGTGGCCGACACAAACACCTGGCCCATATAGGAGTGGCACTGCAGTGTCAGACAGGATGGCAGATTAAAAAAATAGTCCCCAAACAGCACATGATGCAAAGAAAAAAAAGAGGTGCAATGAGGTAGCTGTGTGACTAAGCTTAGCGACCCAAGTGGCCGACACAAACACCTGGCCCATATAGGAGTGGCACTGCAGTGTCAGACAGGATGGCAGATTTAAAAAATAGTCCCCAAACAGCACATGATGCAAAGAAAAAAAGAGGTGCAATGAGGTAGCTGTGTGACTAAGCTAAGCGACCCAAGTGGCCGACACAAACACCTGGCCCATCTAGGAGTGGCACTGCAGTGTCAGACAGGATGGCACTTCAAAAAATAGTCCCCAAACAGCACATGATGCAAAGAAAAAAAGAGGTGCACCAAGGTCGCTGGATGGCTAAGCTAAGCGACCTAAGTGGCCGACACAAACACCTGGCCCATCTAGGAGTGGCACTGCAGTGTCAGACAGGTTGGCAGATTTAAAAAAATAGTCCCCAAACAGCACATGATGCAAAGAAAAAAAGAGGTGCAATGAGGTAGCTGTGTGAATAAGCTAAGCGACCCAAGTGGCCGACACAAACACCTGGCCCATCTAGGAGTGGCACTGCAGTGTCAGACAGGATGGCACTTCAAAAAATAGTCCCCAAACAGCACATGATGCAAAGAAAAAAAGAGGTGCACCAAGGTCGCTGGATGGCTAAGCTAAGCGACCCAAGTGGCCGACACAAACACCTGGCCCATCTAGGAGTATCACTGCAATGTCAGACAGGATGGCACTTCAAAAAATAGTCCCCAAACAGCACATGATGCAAAGAAAAATGAAAGAAAAAAGAGGTGGAAGATGGAATTGTCCTTGGGCCCTCCCACCCACCCTTATGTTGTATAAACAGGACATGCACACTTTAACAAACCCATCATTTCAGCGACAGGGTCTGCCACACGACTGTGACTGAAATGACTGGTTGGTTTGGGACCCCACCAAAAAAGAAGCAATCAATCTCTCCTTGCACAAACTGGCTCTACAGAGGCAAGATGTCCACCTCCTCCTCATCCTCCGATTCCTCACCCCTTTCACTGTGTACTTCCCCCTCCTCACAGATGATTAATTCGTCCCCACTGGAATCCACCATCTCAGGTCCCTGTGTACTTTCTGGAGGCAATTGCTGGTGAATGCAGAGCCGGCCCTAACCAATATGATGCCCTAGGCAAGATTTTGGCTGGTGCCCCCAGGCACCACCGCTGGTTCTGCCTCTGACCTTGTACCTCTTTCCTAGCACCATCACCCCTCACCTATAGCAGTCCTTATTTTGGTGTTTGTACCCCCTATATTTTAAATAGGAACAGTTCGCACATTTGGCGCACAGCCCAAAAAGGGGTGTGTTTTTGCTGGCAAGTGGCGTGGCCACACAATAGTAACCCCAATTCCAATTATGCCACACAATACTGCAACTTTATTCACATTTGATCATGTGATAGTGTCCATAATTCATATTACATCCCACAGTAATATTACTTTACCTTAAACGTTACTCCTCACAGTAGAGCCCCTTATTCACATTACATCACACCATGTTGATCCTTATTCACATTACACCACACCATATTGCTCTTTATTCACATTAGATGACACAGTAGTGCCCTTTCTATACGCAACGCCACATAGTAGAGCACCTTATACACATAATGCCACACAGTAATGCACCTTACACATATGAGACATTATTAATGTTCTTATAAACATAATGCACCTTACACATTATGACCACCTTTATTAATGCCCTTTTACACATAATGTCCCTTACACATATGCCGTACTTTATTAATGCCCTTATACACATAATGACACACAGTGCCCCCTACACATTTTGCTGCACATTATTAGTGCCCCTATACACATAATTACACACATACAGTAGTACCGTTACACATATGCCGCACATTATTAATGCCCTTATACACATGACACACATAGTGCCCCCTAAACATATGTTGCACATTATTAATGCATTTTTACATGACACACATAATGCTCCTTACACATATTCCAAGCACTACTGCACAACCAACCCACTCACATGCACACAGCACTCACACTGTGACCTCTGCCTCTGCTTGGATACAGATGTGTCCTCATAAATCTTGTCTCAATGCTAACGTCGGGCACCTTTTTTATGAAAATACATCTTATTTGCATTGCTATGTGACTAGGATGCACAAGCAGCTTCTGCTGATTAAAATGATATGCGGCATGCCTATATACTGTGTGACACTGTGGCTGTATCTGCATATGAAATGCTACACACAGAATATAGGCATGCCACATATAATTTTAATCAGCAGAAGCTGCTGATGCCCCTAGGCATATCAAATGCCCTAGGCAATTGCCTAGTTTGCCTATGCCTATGGCCGGCTCTGGGTGAATGTCTCCACGGAGGAATTGATTATAATTCATTTTGATGAACATCATCTTCTCCACATTTTCTGGAAGTAACCTCGTACGCCGATTGCTGACAAGGTGAGCGGCTGCACTAAACACTCTTTCGGAGTACACACTGGAGGGGGGGGGGGGCAACTTAGGTAAAATAAAGCCAGTTTGTGCAAGGGCCTCCAAATTGCCTCTTTTTCCTGCCAGTATACGTACGGACTGTCTGACGTGCCTACTTGGATGCGGTCACTAATATAATCCTCCACCATTCTTTCAATGGTGACAGAATCATATGCAGTGACAGTAGACGACATGTCAGTAATCGTTGGCAGGTCCTTCAGTCCGGACCAGATGTCAGCACTCGCTCCAGACTGCCCTGCATCACCGCCAGCGGGTGGGCTCGGAATTCTTGGCCTTTTCCCCGCAGCCCCAGTTGCGGGAGAATGTGAAGGAGGAGCTGTTGATGGGTCACGTTCCGCTTGACTTGACAATTTTCTCACCAGCAGGTCTTTGAACCTCTGCAGACTTGTGTCTGCTGGAAAGAGAGATACAACGTAGGCTTTAAACCTAGGATCAAGCACGGTGGCCAAAATGTAGTGCTCTGATTTCAACAGATTGACCACCCGTGAATCCTGGTTAAGCGAATTAAGGGCTCCATCCACAAGTCCCACATGCCTAGCGGAATCGCTCTGTTTTAGGTCCTCCTTCAATCTCTCCAGCTTCTTCTGCAAAAGCCTGATGAGGAGAATGACCTGACTCAGGCTGGCAGTGTCTGAACTGACTTCACGTGTGGCAAGTTCAAAGGGTTGCAGAACCTTGCACAATGTTGAAATCATTCTCCACTGAGCTTGAGTCAGGTGCATTCCCCCTCCTTTGCCTATATCGTAGGTAGCTGTATAGGCTTGAATGGCCTTTTGCTGCTCCTCCATCCTCTGAAGCATATAGAGGGTTGAATTCCATCTCGTTACCACCTCTTGCTTCAGATGATGGCAGGGCAGGTTCAGGAGTGTTTGCTGGTGCTCCAGTCTTCGGCACGCGGTGGCTGAATGCCGAAAGTGGCCCGCAATTCTTCGGGCCACCGACAGCATCTCTTGCACGCCCCTGTCGTTTTTTAAATAATTCTGCACCACCAAATTCAATGTATGTGCAAAACATGGGACGTGCTGGAATTTGCCCACATGTAATGCACGCACAATATTGGTGGCGTTGTCCGATGTCACAAATCCAGAGCCGGCCCTAACCTATATGATGCCCTAGGCAAGATTTTGGCTGGTGCCCCCTAGCACCACCGCTGGTTCCGCCTCTGACCTTGCACCTCTTTCCCAGCACCATCACCCCTCACCCATAACAGTCCTTATTTTGGTGTTTGTAGCGGTATCCGTTCACATGGTCGACCATGTTATGGTCGACAGTCATTAGGTCGATCACTATTGGTCGACATTGACATGGTCGACATGGACACATGGTCGACACATGAAAATGGTCGATACATGAAAGGTCGACACATGAAAGGGTCGACATGAGTTTTTTAACTTTTTTTCCTTTTGGGGAACTTTTCCATACTTTACGATCCACATGGACTACGATTGGAACGGTAAAGTGTGCCGAGCAAAGCGGTAGCGGAGCGAAGGCACCATGCCCGAAGCATGGCGAGCGAAGCGAGCCATGCGAGGGGACGCGGTGCACTAATTGAGGTTCCCAGTCACTTTACGCAAAAAACGACACCAAAAAAAGTAAAAAAACTCATGTCGACCTTTTCATATGTCGACCTTTCATGTGTCGACCATGTGTCCATGTCAATGTCGACCAATAGTGGTCGACCTAATGACTGTCGACCATAACATGGTCGACCATTCATACCGGAACCGTTTGTAGCCCCTATATTTTAAATAGGAACAGTTTGCACATTTGGCGCACAGCCCAAAAAATGGGTGTGTTTTTGCTGGCAAGGGGCATGGCCACACAATAGTACCCCCAATTCAAATTACGCCACACAGTAGTGCAACTTTATTCACATTTGATCATGCGACAGTGTCCATAATTCACATTACATCCTACAGTAGTATCACTTTAACTTATAAACGTTACTCCTCACAGTAGAGATCTTTATTCACATTACATCACACTGAATTGCTCCTTATTTACATTACACCACACCCTATTGCTCTTTATTCACATTAGATGACACAATAATGCCCTTTCTATACGCACTGCCACATAGTAGAGCACCTTATACACATAATGCCACACATTAGTAATGCATTTATACACATAATGCCACACAGTAATGCCTCTTACACATATGAGACACATTATTAATGTCCTTATAAACATAATGCGTCTTACACATTATGACAACCTTTATTAATGCCCTTATACACATAATGTCCCTTACACATATGCCGCACATTATTAATGCCCTTATACACATAATGACACACATAGTGCCTCCTACACATTTGCAGCACATTATTAGTGCCCCTATACACATAATGACACACATGCAGTAGTACCCTGTTACACATATGCCGCACATTATTAATGCCCTTATACACATAATGACACACATAGTTCCCCTTACACATATGTTGCACATTATTAATGCATTTTTACAGGACACACATAATGCTCCTTACACATATTCCGAACACTTCTGTACAACCAACCCACTCACATGCACACAGCACTCACACTGCCACTAACACTGTGACCTCTGCCTCTGCTTTGATACAGATGTGTCCTAATAAATCTTGCCTCAATGCTAACGTCGGGCACCTTTTTCTTTATTAAAATGCATCTTATTTGCATTGCTATGTAGCTAGGGTGCACAAGCAGCTTCTGCTGATTAAAATTATATGCAGCATGCCTATATACTGTGTGAGACTGTAGCTGTATCTGCATATGAAATGCTACACACAGAATATAGGCATGCCACATATAATTTTAATCAGCAGAAGCTGCTGATGCCCCTAGGCATATCAAATGCCCTAGGCAATTGCCTAGTTTGCCTATGCCTATGGCCGGCTCTGCACAAATCCCCAGGAGAGTCCAACTGGGGTAAGCCATTCTGCGATGATGTTCCTCACTTTCCGTAAGAAGTTGTCAGCTGTTTGCCTCTTATGGAAAGCGGTGATACAAAGCGTAGCCTGCCTAGGAATGAGTTGGCGTTTGCGAGATGCTGCTACTGGTGCCGCCGCTGCTGTTCTTGCTGCGGGAGGCAATACATCTACCCAGTGGGCTGTCACAGTCATATAGTCCTTAGTGTGCCCTGCTCCACCTGTCCACATTTCCGTGGTTAAGTGGACATTGGGTACAACTGCATTTTTTAGGACACTGGTGACTCTTTTTCTGAGGTCTGTGTACATTCTCGGTATCGCCTGCCTAGAGAAATGGAACCTAGATGGTATTTGGTACCGGGGACACAGTACCTCAAGCAATTCTCTAGTTTCCTGTGAATTAACGGTGGATACCGGAAACACGTTTAACACCGCCCAGGCTGCCAAGGCCTGAGTTATCCGCTTTGCAGCAGGATGACTGCTGTGATATTTCATCTTCCTCGCAAAGGACTGTTGGACAGTCAATTGCTTACTGGAAGTAGTACAACTGGTCTTCCGACTTCCCCTCTGGGATGACGATCGACTCCCAGCAGCAACAACAGCAGCGCCAGCAGCAGTAGGCGTTACACTCAAGGATGCATCGGAGGAATCCCAGGCAGGAGAGGACTCGTCAGACTTGACAGTGACATGGCCTGCAGGACTATTGGCTTTCCTGTCTAAGGAGGAAATTTACACTGAGGGAGTTGGTGGTGTGGTTTGCAGGAGCTTGGTTACAAGAGGAAGGGATTTAGTTGGCAGTGGACTGCTTCCGCTGTCACCCAAAGTTTTTGAAGTTGTCAATGACTTCTGATGAATGCGCTCCAGGTGACGTATAAGGGAGGATGTTCCTAGGTGGTTAACGTCCTTACCCCTACTTATTACAGCTTGACAAAGGCAACACACGGCTTGACACCTGTTGTCCGCATTTCTGTTAAAATAATTCCACAACGAAGAGGTGATTTTTTTTGTAATTTGACCAGGCATGTCAATGGCCATATTCGTCCCACGGAAAATAGGTGTCTCCCCGGGTGCCTGACTTAAACAAACCACCTCACCATCAGAATCCTCCTTGTCAATTTCCTCCTCAGCGCCAGCAACACCCACATCCTCATCCTGGTGTACTTCAACAGTGACATCTTCAATTTGACTATCAGGAACTGGACTGCGGGTGCTCCTTCCAGCACTTGCAGGGGGCGTGCAAATGGTGGAAGGCGCCACCTCTTCCCGTCCAGTGTTGGGAAGGTCAGGCATCGCAACCGACACAATTGGACTCTCCTTGGGGATTTGTGATTTAGAAGAACGCACAGTTCTTTGCTGTGGTTTTGCCAGCTTAAGTCTTTTCATTTTTCTAGCGAGAGGATGAGTGCTTCCATCCTCATGTGAATCTGAACCACTAGCCATGAACATAGGCCTGGGCCTCAGCCGTTCCTTGCCACTCCGTGTCGTAAATGGCATATTGGCAAGTTTACGATTCTCATCAGACGCTTTTAATTTTGATTTTTGGGTCATTTTACTGAACTTTTGTTTTTTTGATTTTACATGCTCTCTATTATGACATTGGGCATCGGCCTTGGCAGACGACGTTGATGGCATTTCATCGTCTCGGCAATGACTAGTGGCAGCAGCTTCAGCACGACGTGCAAGTGGATCTTGATCTTTCCCTATTTTACCCTCCACATTTTTGTTCTCCATTTTTTAATGTGTGGAATTATATGCCAGTAATATATCAATAGCAATGGCCTACTGTATCGTACTGCTATATATTATATACTGCTGGTCAGCAAAATTATGCACTGTCCTCCTACTATATATACAGCGCACAACTAAAATGCACCACAGGTATGGATGGATAGTATACTTGACGACACAGAGGTAGGTAGAGCAGTGGACTACTGTACCGTACTGCTATATATTATATACTGGTGGTCAGCAAAATGATGCATTGTCCTCCTACTATATATACTGCGCACAACTAAAATGCACCACAGGGATGGATGGATAGTATACTTGACGACACAGAGGTAGGTAGAGCAGTGGACTACTGTACCGTACTGCTATATATTATGTACTGGTGGTCAGCACAATTATGCACTGTCCTCCTACTATATATACTGCGCACAACTTAAATGCACCACAGGCATGGATGGATAGTATACTTGACGACACAGAGGTAGGTAGAGCAGTGGACTACTGTACCGTACTGCTATATATTATATACTGGTGGTCAGCACAATTATGCACTGTCCTCCTACTATATATACTGCGCACAACTTAAATGCACCACAGGTATAGATGGATAGTATACTTGATGACACAGAGGTAGGTAGAGCAGTGGACTACTGTACCGTACTGCTATATATTATATACTGGTGGTCAGCAAAATTATGCACTGTCCTCCTACTATATATAGTGCGCACAACTGAAATGCACCACAGGTATGGATGGATAGTATACTTGACGACACAGAGGTAGGTAGAGCAGTGGACTACTGTACCGTACTGCTATATATTATATACTGGTGGTCAGCACAATTATGCACTGTCCTCCTACTATATATACTGCGCACAACTTAAATGCACCACAGGCATGGATGGATAGTATACTTGACGACACAGAGGTAGGTAGAGCAGTGGACTACTGTACCGTACTGCTATATATTATATACTGGTGGTCAGCAAAATTATGCACTGTCCTCCTACTATATATACTGCGCACAACTTAAATGCACCACAGGTATGGATGGATAGTATACTTGACGACACAGAAGTAGGTAGAGCAGTGGACTACTGTACCGTACTGCTATATATTATATACTGGTGGTCAGCACAATTATGCACTGTCCTCCTACTATATATACTGCGCACAACTTAAATGCACCACAGGCATGGATGGATAGTATACTTGACAACACAGAGGTAGGTAGAGCAGTGGACTACTGTACCGTACTGCTATATATTATATACTGGTGGTCAGCACAATTATGCACTGTCCTCCTACTATATATACTGCGCACAACTTAAATGCACCACAGGTATAGATGTATAGTATACTTGATGACACAGAGGTAGGTAGAGCAGTGGACTACTGTACCGTACTGCTATATATTATATACTGGTGGTCAGCAAAATTATGCACTGTCCTCCTACTATATATAGTGCGCACAACTGAAATGCACCACAGGTATGGATGGATAGTATACTTGACGACACAGAGGTAGGTAGAGCAGTGGACTACTGTACCGTACTGCTATATATTATATACTGGTGGTCAGCACAATTATGCACTGTCCTCCTACTATATATACTGCGTACAACTTAAATGCACCACAGGTATGGATGGATAGTATACTTGATGACACAGAGGTAGTTAGAGCAGTGGACTACTGTACCGTACTGCTATATATTATATACTGGTGGTCAGCAAAATGATGCATTGTCCTCCTATATATACTGCGCACAACTAAAATGCACCACAGGTATGGATGGATAGTATACTTGACGACACAGAGGTAGGTAGAGCAGTGGACTACTGTACCGTACTGCTATATATTATATACTGGTGGTCAGCACAATTATGCACTGTCCTCCTACTATATATACTGCGCACAACTTAAATGCACCACAGGCATGGATGGATAGTATACTTGACGACACAGAGGTAGGTAGAGCAGTGGACTACTGTACCGTACTGCTATATATTATATACTGGTGGTCAGCACAATTATGCACTGTCCTCCTACTATATATACTGCGCACAACTTAAATGCACCACAGGTATGGATGGATAGTATACTTGACGACACAGAGGTAGGTAGAGCAGTGGACTACTGTACCGTACTGCTATATATTATATAATATTATATACTGGTGGTCAGCAAAATTATGCACTGTCCTCCTACTATATATACTGCGCACAACTTAAATGCACCACAGGTATGGATGGATAGTATACTTGACGACACAGAGGTAGGTAGAGCAGTGGACTACTGTACCGTACTGCTATATATTATATACTGGTGGTCAGCAAAATTATGCACTGTCCTCCTACTATATATACTGCTCACAACTAAAATGCACCACAGGTATGGATGCATAGTATACTTGACGACACAGAGGTAGAGCAGTGGACTACTGTACCGTACTGCTATATATTATATACTGGTGGTCAGCACAATTATGCACTGTCCTCCTACTATATATACTGCTCACAACTAAAATGCACCACAGGTATGGATGCATAGTATACTTGATGACACAGATGTAGAGCAGTGGACTACTGTACCGTACTGCTATATATATACTGGTGGTCACAGCAAAATTCTGCACTGTCCTCCTACTATATACTACAATGCAGCACAGATATGGAGCGTTTTTAAGCAGAGAACGTATAATACTGGTGGTCACTGGTCAGCAAAACTCTGCACTGTCCTCCTACTATATAATACTGGTGGTCCCCAGTCCCCACAATAGAGCACACTGAGCACAGATATTTTCAGCACACTGAGCACAGATATGGAGCGTTTTTCAGGCAGAGAACGTAGATATTTTCAGCACACTGAGCACAGATATTTGCAGCACACTGAACTCAACTGAGAGAACGCTGCATGTCCTCTCCCTATCATCTCCAATGCACGAGTGAAAATGGCGGCGACGCGCGGCTCCTTAAATAGAATACGAATCTCGCGAGAATCAGACAGCGGGATGATGACGTTCGGGCGCGCTCGGGTTAACCGAGCAAGGCAGGAGGATCCGAGTCTGCCTTGGAACCGAACCCGCTCATCACTAATTCAAACTGAAATCTAAATTGCAGTGTAAAAATAAAGCAGCCAGTATTTACCCTGCACAGAAACAATATAACCCACCCAAATCTAACTCTCTCTGCAAATGTTATATCTGGCCCCCTGCAGTGCACATGGTTTTGCCCAATTGCTAACAAACTTGCCGCTGCGATCAACTCTGAATTACCCCCTGAATTAGGCCCCGTATTTGCAATGTTATGGTTAAGCCAAATTGCATGATCAAGAGTATAAGAAGAAGCTGGTAAATTATGAAATAAAGCCAACGTTCTCAACCACTGACACTGCTTACTATGGGGGGAACCATGACATGTTTTGACATAATAATAATTACCATGACCTGCAGTACATAACCTACAGTATATCAACACTAATTAAAGAACCAGCAAATTCTGAGAGCACGGCCCCATCACCTCGCTGTGTACGGGTGACAGCCTCTTCTGACAGGACTTTTGCTGCCTCAATCTTTTCTGAGCCGTACACCAGGAAATACGTCTGCGTCAGCTGATAACCAACCAACCTCTGACTGGCTGCCCATCAACTGCTATCAGATTAATAGACCTAAAAGTGCTTCTACTGACAAAGCGTTTGGCACGTTGTACCGTGGGAGCTATTTACTAACAAAGATAATTTATCAACATAATGCAAGCTGGGGAATGAAAGTAAAGTTAATTGCTGATGTTATTTTTTTTACAGTGTAATATTAACAGCAGCACAGAGTATTTAGAGCCAAGTCTGTTTGTAAATAAAAAAGAAAAACATATATGCCTGATGCAAAATGAACTATGTTACAATATATGATACATTTTTGGAATGAAGTATATTGTGCCCTAGGGGTGCCGCCGCGAAGGGTGCACTGCCCTGGAGGCCGCATCATCTCTGCCCTGTGGCACCGGCATTTGGCTTACAGTATCTTTGCCAGTGTAGTGCCCTTCCGGCGGTAGCCCTTATTAGATAGGGAGAAGCTGGTGCTTGGCGTACAATCTCATAAACTTGCGCAAAACAAAAAAGTTCCAGCCATAACTTTTCATACTTTTGTATTTGTAGGGACATTGGGGTCATTCTGAGTTGTTCGCTAGCTGCTTTTGCTCGCAGCGCAGCGATCAGGCAAAAAAATTGACATTTCTGCGCATGCGTATGGTGCGCACTGCGCACGCGCGTCGTACTTTCACAAAAGCCGACGTAGTTTCAAACAAGGTCTAGCGACGCTTTTCAGTCGCACTGCTGATCGTTGAGTGATTGACAGGAAGTGGGTGTTTCTGGGTGGTAACTGAGCGTTTTCAGGGAGTGTGCTGAAAAACGCAGGAGTGCCAGATAAAAACGCAGGCGTGGCTGGAGAAACGGGGGAGTGGCTGGCCGAACGCAGGGCGTGTTTGTGACGTCAAAACAGGAACTAAACAGTCTGCAGTGATCGCAAGGTAGGAGTAAGTCTCGAGCTGCTCAGAAACTGCACAATCTTTTTTTGTAGCAGCGCTGCGATCCTTTCGTTCGCACTTCTGCTAAGCTAAGATACACTCCCAGAGGGCGGCGGCTTAGCGTTTGCACTGCTGCTAAAAGCAGCTAGCGAGCGAAGAACTCGGAATGAGGGCCATTAATCAAAATGTGTTACTAATACCCCTTTCACACATAGCCTACTGTAAGTACCTACGTTTTTGTTGGGGCATGCTCATCGACCGGGGTCTCGACGATGTGTTAAGAAAACCGACCTAGGTTGGAGTGCCGGGTCTGCGGCCCTACTCGGTAGCAGGGTTATTCCTGGGCCCGATCCTGTTGTGTGAACGGTATAACTCGGGTCATGATGATCCGGATCCTGCCTAAAAGGTGCAGATTGGCTGGCACAATTGCACTTGGAGATGACATCATCTTTAAGTGTCCACTGCCTAGCGGAAGACCCGGGTCACTCGAAGACCCGGGTCCAGTGTGAACGGTGATGACCTGGAAATAACCCAGGTCCAACCACCATGTGTGAAGGGGAGAAAATACTGAAACACCGGCTTCAAACCATGCACAATGTCCAAAGTCCGAGCTGGTTTAAAGCCAGCGTTTAACTGTGAAAGCGGTACAGGGGTTAAGGGTGAGGGAAATGGGGTGGAACAGAGTTCCACCACTTGTAATGATACTTCTCCATAGCTCTGCACAGTAATGCCAATGGAAAAGCCCGCCCCACCACCCACATCAGTAGATGGTGCTAGTGTCACTGATGAGTTGCAGCCACCTCCCCCTCCCTCAGGTCCATGGTCTTCACCTGTGGCCCACCCCACCTGGTATTCCCACATGCTGTGTCTGTCGGCTGGTGTTCATCCCTTCCTCAGATCCCAGCGGCTTCCTTTTCTGGCATGCCGTATGTGATGTCATACTGTCACCCACCATTCAAGTGAAGAAGAGCCATGAAAAGCAGTAGGCTCTGTGAATGCTAAAGACAAAATGAGAGGGGGCTGGAGGGACACAGGTAGGGAGCTGCTGGAGTGACAGAGGCAGAGATGTTTATAAGAGACACTACTACTGTGGGTATTATGTGTATAAGAGGCACTACTGTGGGCATTATGTGTATAAGATGCACTAATGTGGGCATTATGTGTAAGGGGCACTACTGTGGGTATTGTGTATGAGAGGCACTACTGTGTGGCATAACGTGTATAAGAGGAACCACTGTGTAGCGTAACGTGAATAAGGGACACTACGGAGTGATGTAACGTGAATGGGGCACTACTGCATGACATAATGTGAATAAGGGGCATTACTATGTGGTGTAATATGAATCAGAGGCACTATGTGCAGTGTAATGTGAATAAGATAGTGCTACTGTGTGGTATTGATTTGGGGTACTATTGTGTGACCACACTCCTTACTTGTGAGACCACTGTCTCTTTATAAAGTATGGGAGGTAAAGCACAAAATTATAACTTGCAGGGGGGTGCCGAAACCCCTAGCACTGTCCCTGGCTATGCCTAATGGGAGGTGGGGGGGAGGTGGTGGAGGAAATGAGTTCCACCACCTCTCCAGGACCACTTTAAGCCCTGAAACGGTGTAATAATGACACATGTTGTAGTCATCTCTTGTATCCATCTCTTATTCAGAACGTTCTTTCTATTATTTATCTGCTGCATAAAGGAATTGGTTGATTAGGAATTATAGATTCTGTATGTATGGGGCTAACATGAAAACATTTCCCGTGGTTACTGTTTTTACATACTATAAAAAGAATTAATGGTGACAGGTGCACTTTAAATGAGCCTACCATACCGCAGCATTAAAAACTCATTTGCAATTAATTAAAGGCATTAAGCCTGGCGGTCTGTTTGCAGCGTATTTACATCGAGACTCTTGCACCAATTTGTGAGGTTCCGTCGGCAACAGCGACGATGTGATCGCATTTGCAATAGCCCTATCATCACTATTATGGAATGTATTAAAAGAAAATTGCTAATGCTAGAGAAATGAGTTGTTGGTGATGACAAAGATACGGAACAATATTTCCCAGCGGGGAGAGGCAGATTATTTTGGGCGGCTAATGGAACAGCAGATTAACGGGAACCAACTTTTAAATGCATTGCAAAAATATGCTTATGAAGATTTGAATAGCAATCTATCAGGCAGCCGTAATGCAGAAATTCAGGACTGGGCGGTCGGAGCTGTGGGATAAGACTCAGATATCAGGGAGAACCAGCGGCTCCGTGGTCCACACTTTAAAGGGGAACAATAATTAATCTATAACCATATTGTGAGTATTTTTAAAAGACCCTTATTTAACAATAATTGAAAAAAAATTGTTTTGGTGTATTCAGGGCAAAGTAATGAGCACATCCATCTAAAGCAGTGGTTCTCAAACTCGGTCCTCAGGACCCCACACAGTTCACGTTTTGCAGGTAACCCAGCAGGTGCACAGGTGTATTAATTACTCACTAACACATTTAAAACATCCACAGATGGAGTTAATTATATCACTTGTGATTCTGTGAGGAGACCTGGAAAATGTGCGCTGTGTGGGGTCCTGAGGACTGAGTTTGAGAACCTGTGATCTAAAGTCTCCTATTTTTTCCAGGATATGGTCCTTAAGTCAACCTTACTTAGGCCAATACTCAATGGGTTGACCACTATTGGTCGACAAACATTAGGTTGACACCTGCAAAAGGTTGACATTGGCATTATATCGACATGGCCGTAACTGGGGGGGCTAAGGGGTCACGTGCCCCGGGCGCCGGACTTGAGGGGGGTGCGGAGAACTCTTCCCAGCTCCCTCACCCAGTAGCTCCTCCCCACGTGCCCGCCGCAATCACCTCCTGCAGCCGTGTATGACATGGTCCCGCCGCGGTCCCGTCGCTGCTACCAAAGTCCCTTCTCCCTCTGCATGTGCGGCCGCTGGACTCCGGAGCCTCCCTCTGCCCTCCCGCCCTGCAGCGCCTCCGCAATCTCTCCTGCCCAGCTGCCTGCCTGCTTGCCAGGACCTCTGGAGAGAAGCTGGGAGAGGACAGAGCTGGCAACAAGGTTATCACATACCCCACGTTGGGTTGAGGCAAGTGGGCATTGTGAGTGGGGAGGCTGGGCAGGAGGCTTTACTATAAACACACACATATATATATATATATATATATATGTGTGTTTATTTATATTTAATTATATATATACACACACACACACATACTGTGTGTGTGTGTGTGTGTGTGTATTCATTTTTATTTCTGAATTTTTTAATATTTATATTTTATTCATATAGGTTTATTATTATTATTTATTGGGGGAGGGGGGCACTAAATTGCCGCCTTGCCCCGCGTGCCGAAAATCCCAGGTTCGGCCCTGATGTCGATATGGCAAAGGTCGACACCTGAAAATGTTGACATGAGTTTTTCACATTTTTTGTTATTTTTTTTTACTTTTTCCTACTTTATGATTCACGTGGAATACGATTGGGAATAGTAACCTTTGCCCAAAGCAGCGAGCCATGCGAGGGGACACGGTGGATTGATTGGGGTTCCCGGTCACTTTACGAAGAAAACAACATCCAAAAACCTCATGTCAGCCTTTTTCCACGTTGACCTTTTCCATGTGTCAACCTACTGCCTGTCGACCAATAGTTTTCGACCTAATGAGTGTCGGCCCAACAAACCCATTCCATTTTTTCCTGTCTATGGACCTCATTGAGCTTCAGTAGCAGTTCTGCTAAAATCGCGTGCTGAGATCCACCCCCGAATGCCCGCCGGCTGTCAATCAGTATGCGATCGTGCCGGGACGCAATCACATTTTAAAAAAGTCCGTGCAGGTGTGATGCGCAGACAGCCGATAATCAGCCGTTCTGCATTTTTGCAATTTTACAAACATAATCTGTTTTGTCCCGTATTGTCCCCATGATGTTCTGACCCCATAGGGATCGATGCACTGTCGTATCTATAATGGGTGCAGTGTGTGCGGCCCCTGGGTCCAGAGGGGGCCCACACCACACACACACTGCACCCATTTCTTTTATGCTTACCTTTCCGGCGTCCATCGGCGACTGTGTGTGGGACCCCTCCTCTCCCGTAGCCGTCACCGCCGCTGCTAGCGCACTGAGCGCTAGAGACTCTGGCACAGTGCCAGAGTCTACAGAGCATGCGCCGGACTCCGCAAAAATGGAGCGGCGGCCATTTTTCGGAGTCCTGGGCATGCGCTGTAGATTCTGGTACTGTGCCAGAGTCTCAGTGCTGAGAGCGCTAGCAGCGGCGGTGACGGCTACGGGAGAGGAGGAGGCCCACACACGGAGTCTGCACACGGGTCCCCTCCTCTCTAGAAAGGCCGCTGGATCGATGGTCCTTTTTGCATCCCTTTCTGCAATGATTTTTGTGCCATTTGAACACAAGTCAGACCGGGTAGTGTAATCCTTTGTCACGCTTGTTCTATGTCAATCATTAAATATACTCTTTGGGGTATATTTACTAAGGTGCGGGTTTACAGGAGTGGAGATGTTGCCATAGCGATGTAACCAAACAGCATGCAGTTCAAGAATGATAAGCAAACAAGAATCAATATTCAACTTATAAGTGAAAGTTCTTATATATGTCCTTCATGTTTTCAGTCATTTGAGGGGGACCCTTCATCGATTGGTGCTCAGAATCGATGGTCAGTCTCACCGCAGATACACTAGGGCCCTTATTCAGGTTGGATCGCAGTTTGGCTCTCTGCCTTAGCTGAATCCTAGTTTCATACAGGAAAGACTCCCTTCATATACTGTATTGTCTTTTGCTTATGGAGCTATTCCCAATATCCTGGGTGGTCATTCCGAGTTGTTCGCTCGCAAGCTGCTTTTAGCAGCTTTGCACACGCTAAGCCGCCGCCTACTGGGAGTGAATCTTAGCTTCTTAAAATTGCGAACGAAAGATTCGCAATATTGCGATAAGACATCTCTGTGCAGTTTCTGAGTAGCTCGAGACTTACTCGGCATCTGCGATCAGTTCAGTGCTTGTCGTTCCTGGTTTGACGTCACAAACACACCCAGCGTTCGGCCAGACACTCCTCCGTTTCTCCAGCCGCTCCCGCGTTTTTCCCAGAAACGGTAGCGTTTTTTCACACACGCCCCTAAAACGGCCTGTTTCCGCCCAGAAACACCCACTTCCTGTCAATCACATTACGATCACCAGAACGATGAAAAAACCGTGAGTAATGGCCCTCATTCCGAGTTGTTCGCTCTGTATTTTTCATCGCATCGCAGTGAAAATCCGCTTAGTACGCATGCGCAATGTTCGCACTGCGACTGCGCCAAGTAACTTTACTATGAAGAAAGTATTTTTACTCACGGCTTTTTCTTCGCTCCGGCGATCGTGATGTGATTGACAGGAAATGGGTGTTACTGGGCGGAAACACGGCGTTTCAGGGGCGTGTGGCTGAAAACGCTACCGTTTCCGGAAAAAACGCAGGAGTGTCCGGAGAAACGGTGGGAGTGCCTGGGCGAACGCTGGGTGTGTTTGTGACGTCAACCAGGAACGACAAGCACTGAAATGATCGCACAGGTAGAGTAAGTCTGGAGCTACTCTGAAACTGCTAAGTAGTTAGTAATCGCAATATTGCGAATACATCGGTCGCAATTTTAAGAAGCTAAGATTCACTCCCAGTAGGCGGCGGCTTAGCGTGTGTAACTCTGCTAAATTCGCCTTGCGACCGATCAACTCGGAATGAGGGCCAATATTCCTAACTGCTTAGCAAATTTACTTGGCGCAGTCGCAGTGCGAACATTGCGCATGCGCACTAAGCGGAAAATCGCTGCGATGCGAAGAAAATTACCGAGCGAACAACTCGGAATGACCACCCTGGTTCTAACTGGTATCTAGACCATAATGTTCAGTGTACCCACTCAGTGTTACAACACCGTGACTTATTCTGAGAATGACTGTCAACATCGTGGTGTAAAAATTATGGGGGGAATCCAACTGCGGGTGAAGGGTTCGTGGGACTGTTGCAGCACTAACTCATTGGGCGAAAAACATCGCCCACAATTGGATAGGCCACTCCACGGCTTAGCTGCAGTGTGTGGCTCCAGCGTGTCTGCTAATGTGGCATACAATACAGTAAAATGCTGGCTCCCTGTGTATAGACAACAAAACAATGTTTGCACAATAGTAGCAGTGGGTGTAAACCCATGTTGCAACATTTAACAATTGTGCAATGGAAATATGATACAGACATGGTTATACAATACAAGCAATGTCAAACACAAACCCCTATTTCCAAAATTCTAATATACCCGTCTTATTACAGCGGGGGAGGCATATTCTCTTACAAGCTAGCATCCCTTGTCATTTTACAGATAGCTTGAATGTAGCATCAGACAGCCAGTCAGACAAAGGCTTTTTGGACAATTTCTATGATCAAACTAGGATTTGGAAAGTATTATTATTATCATCATTTATTTATATGGCGCCACGAGGGATCCGCAGCGCCCAATTACAGAGTACATAAACAAATAAGCAAAACAAGAAAACAGTGACTTGCAGTTCAAGACAATATACTGTAGGACAAGTACAGGGTATATAAACAAGGGTGTAGCTACCATAGGTGCAGGCAGTGCAGCTGCTATGGGGCCCAGAGCTGAGAGGGGCCCATCTTCCCTGTCAAGTTACAGTACTGTATATACATTTGGGTGATACATGGGGCCCTTACAAACTTTTGCCTACAATACACCTAGCTAAGCCTCTGGACCTGCTCATTGTTATGTGGTATGAATAAACTGGAGGGCATTATGTTACATACTATAGGCATACTATGAACTGTGGGCACTGTATGTCATAATGTGAATTGGGGGCACTGTGTTGCATTATGTGTACTGGCAGCCATACAATGTGACATAACATGGTTCATAACATAAACTAGGGAACTACTATGGGGCATAACATTAACAACTGTTGTGAACAGGTGTCTACCATTGGGACAGGGGCCCCTTCGAAATGTTGATATGGGGCCCACAAAGTTCTGGCTACGCCCCTGTATATAAACATAGCTGCATTTTTTGTAAGCGGCGCTACTCAACTGGGGACACAAACGGGGGCACAACTCTACTGGGGGCACAAATGGGGGCACAACTCTACAGGGGCCACAAATGGGGGCACAACTCTACAGGGGGCATAACTGACCACGCCCCTGTATGAAGCCATGCCCCTATTTTCGCCCGGGGCGCCACAAGGGCTAGAACCGGCCCTGAATGAGTAGAAGATGGTTTAAGCAAGAGAAGGAAAGACACATGATGAAAGATTATTTAGGTGGTTGGTTCTACATGCGTAACACAGAATAACCTGATATTACTTTTTTTGTTATGTATTAATGACTTTTAAGAATTATAGCAAAGACTCCCTTTACTTTTTGATGGAATCGCTGTTTTTTTTGTGGGTTTTTTTCAATATTCATCATGAAAAGCGACTTTAACATTGTACAGTGAATGCACCCAAAAAACTCTACAAAGGCTGTGCGAGAATAAATCCCCATTAGAAAAGGTCACATTGTGTAAAACGATAATGTTAAGTTATCTTGCAAGGTCATATTCAGTCTGTTTATTATCCACTTCCTTGCATGCTTATCCGCACTGCATGTAATACATCGTGGGTTACTTGTATCCCAGAGGCATTCATGTATATAAATAGTGCGGCGTGTACACAGCGGAGAGATTATCTTAAACCTAAACCTTACTGCTGACAATCGCTTGTTCCTTTCATGCTATATCTACTTAATTCGTCAACAGCGACTTTGTTGGCTCAGAATAGGATATATACATGCGATGGCTTTCTGGAGACGGAGTAAATCCCAGGACATCTCCAATATTCCAATATCTCCATCAAAGTCTTATCTAGTTCCTGAATCCAGCGCGGTCCAATGCAATTTCCATCAGCTATCAGCTAACGACGCTGAGACCTCTTTTCTCATGGAAATCAGCCCATTTATAACTAAAAGAAAAAGCTTTTCTATAGGAACATCCATAGAAATGAGAATAAAATATATATACACCGAGGTACAGGATATGAATCCCTTTCAGGCTAAAAATATATATCTAATTTTCTAACTGTGGACTGCGGGCCTGCAGTGTCAGTGGAAACGAGGAGATACAGCGCGGATTAAGATAAACAGTAAAGCATTTACACTTCATTAAATAGCAAATAAATAAATGTGATAAGAGATCCTGACTTGCAGTTTGCCGAGAGAGAAACTTAAAATTTTAATGAATATTTGTGCTTGTGGCTGCGGCTTTATGTAAAGCTGGTTTATTGTCCCGGCTAAGCTTCAAATTATGCCGAGACAGCAATATAATAACACGGAGCGCGGGATATACAGAGCCTGATAATAATCCAGAATAAATAGGGGGTGAGAAGCCATGATCTGTCTCCCACCGTCACACTAATAAGACACCGGGATGTTGTAGAGTTGTTGTTGTTGCCTTTTTTATGTTAATTGGTAATAAATTTAAACAAATGAAGGACTCTGACCCCATTGTCCTCTGCTCCTAAATATGGTCCTATGAACCTATCAGACTACATAAAGCGGCAGTAGTGCAGAAGCAGGGGGCAGAGACGCCATCGGGCTGGCACCAAAACCACCTCCGGGTGCACATGGTGTCATGATGTCACAGAACAAGCGATGAGAGTATATGAGCAGATGGATACTGGATGTGGGGTGCATCTCCGGGAACAGGAAAAGAGTGCAGGCAGGTAGTGACCGTGCCACCCCCGTACCCTCCCTGGGCGAAGACACAGAATGCACACCCCTCTTTTCTGCCCTTGTTTGTACTAAGGTACCATTGCACGTATTCTAGTCTTTGACATGTGGCGAGGAAGGAGTTGTAGAATGAGAAATAAGAGGCTGCCCAGTTTGTGTGACTTACATACTGTATTCAAGGGTGTAGCTACCATAAATTTTGGGAGTGCAGCTGCTATGGGGCCCAGAGCTGAGAGAAGCCACCTTCCCTGTCACAGTTACATGTGTTATATACAGGGTGTAGCTACCATAGGTGCAGGAAGAGCAGCTGCTATGGGGCCCAGGGCTGAGAGAGGCCACCTTCCCTGTCACAGTTACATGTGTTATATACAGAATGTAGCTACCATAGGTGCAGGCAGTGCAGCTGCTATGGGGCCCAGGGCTGTGAGGGGCCACCTTGCCTGTCACAGTTACATGTGTTATATACAGGGCGTAGCTACCATAGGTGCAGGGAATGCAGCTGCTATGGGGCCCAGAGCTGAGAGGGGCCACCTTCCCTGTCACAGTTACATGTGTTATATACAGGGGTGTAGCTACCATAGGTGCAGGGAGTGCAGCTGCTATGGGGCCCAGAGCTGAGAGGGGCCACCTTCCCTGTCACAGTTACATGTTTTATATACAGGGGTGTAGCTACCATAAGTGCAGGGAGTGCAGCTGCTATGGGGCCCAGCGCTGAGAGGAGCCACCTTCCCTGTCACAGTTACATGTGTTATATACAGGGTGTAGCTACCATAGGTGCAGGGAGAGCAGCTGCTATGGGGCCCAGGGCTGTGATGGGCCACCTTGCCTGTCACAGTTACATGTGTTATATACAGGGCGTAGCTACCATAGGTGCAGGGAATGCAGCTGCTATGGGGCCCAGAGCTGAGAGGGGCCACCTTCCCTGTCACAGTTACATGTGTTATATACAGGGGTGTAGCTACCATAGGTGCAGGGAGTGCAGCTGCTATGGGGCCCAGAGCTGAGAGGGGCCACCTTCCCTGTCACAGTTAAATGTTTTATATACAGGGGTGTAGCTACCATAAGTGCAGGGAGTGCAGCTGCTATGGGGCCCAGCGCTGAGAGGAGCCACCTTCCCTGTCACAGTTACATGTGTTATATACAGGGTGTAGCTACCATAGGTGCAGGGAGAGCAGCTGCTATGGGGCCCAGGGCTGAGAGGGGCCCACCTTCCCTGTCACAGTTACATGTGTTATATACAGGGTGTAGCTACCATGGGTGCAGGGAGTGCAGCTGCTATGGGGCCCAGAGCTGAGAGGGGCCCACCTTCCCTGTCACAGTTACATGTGTTATATACAGGATGTAGCTATCATAGGTGCAGGGAGTGCAGCTGCTATGGGGCCCAGAGCTGAGAGGGACCACCTTCCCTGTCACAGTTACACGTGTTATATACAGGGGTGTAGCTACCATAGGTGCAGGGAGTGCAGCTGCTATGGGGCCCGGAGCTGAGAGGGGCCACCTTCCCTGTCACAGTTACATGTTTTATATACAGGGTGTAGCTACCATAGGTGCAGGGAGTGCAGCTGCTATGGTGCCCAGAGCTAAGAGGGGTCACCTTCCCTGTCACAGTTACATGTGTTATATACAGGGTGTAGCTACCATAGGTGCAGGGAGTGCAGATGCTATGGGGCCCAGAGCTAAGAGGGGCCACCTTCCCTGTTAGTTTTCACCATTGCGTAGTACATAGGGGCTCTTACAAGCTTTTGCCTTCGTATCTACAATATAGGTATGCCCCTGGTCTTGCTCATTGTAGTGTGGTATAAAATTAACTAGAGACAGGGATGAACTGCCCATCTGATACTCCTGGCAAATGCCAGAACAGAAGATGGTCTGATGAGCCAGTCCGGCCACACAGAGAGAACATACTGTCCGAGCAGCACTGACTTCCGGTGCTCTGCTTTGCCGCCCAGCATATAAAGACATGGAGGCGTGCTGCGAGTCCACAACCCCGAGTAGTGACCACACCACCTTTTTGCGAACGCACTGCCTACGGCAATCACATTAATGCCAGGGCTACAGCCCCAGTCCGTCCTTGACTAGAGGGCATTATAATGTTACATAATATGCACTGGGGCACTGTAATGTGGCACAATATGAAGTGGAGACACTATAATGTGGCATATTATGAACTGGGTTCACTGTTATAATGTTATTTGGGGGCGCTGTGTGGCATAATGTGTACTGGCAGCCCTACAGTGTGACATAATGGGAACTAGGGCACTACTATGCGGCATAACATAAACAACGGCTGCGGAGAGGTGAAGCACTAGTACAGGGGCCCCTATTGATATGGGGCCCACAGAGTTCTGGCTACGCCCCTGACTGTATTATAATAAATCAGGCCAGTTATGTTTTTGGCAAACAGATTCACAAATCTTTATTTACAGAGGTCCAAGTCACCGTGTCAGAACATTTGCAGTGACCTTAATGGGCCTGCTGTGGCCCATGGGTCTGGGGGTGATCGGGCGGCTGTCAATGCCAGTTATTATCCCAAGTTTTGCTCAAGTCGGACTGTGCAGAATAAACATCTGCGTATGTTGTATCCCGTGTTTTCAATGTGCTCTATTTGTGTGTGTTGGACATTATTATGAGGGGTTGAGGTTTTGGTCAAGGGAAGGCTGGTGGTAGTAGAGGCCTGGTGGTCCTGACTGGTGTGACGGGTGTTGATAGGTGTGGTCATGTTGAGGGAGAGAGTGAGCAGCCATTACAGTGGGAACAGCCAACGGGAAATTCTGTTCCCTTGGTCTGAGTGAGTACTGTTTGATACTGACAGCCAGCCAAAGGGACATTGCTTTTCCTTCGCTAAGTACATCTTTAAAATAAAATACTGAGTTGTATTGACATTCACATCCCACGATCCCCTCAATTACTGTGTGCCCATTTTCCCCAATGACACACTGTGGCACAATAAACTTTTATAAGAGCTCCAATGAGCATTGCTAGTGAAGATACTTGTTACCATGATTAGGGAAAGTTAGAAAGTTAGTATTACTGAAACTTATTGTCCTTATTCTTCTTATGATCACATTATATAATGGAATGTACAGTGTCTGATTTGATTTTCCTGGTACGGCAAACAACATTTCAGGGGAAAGGTCAGTCATATAGCCCCCCAACACCTTTGATACTACTCTCAACCACTTAGACATACACTGCCATCCCCAGGGGTGTTACACATGCACAGTTTTCCAATATTTGAGAAACCTCACAGAGGAGCTATCCAAGCTGAATTAGAAGGTTTAATACATTTTACCCCATGGTCCGGGATGCTGAGCTCCTCTAGATTTACTGGGGCAGGTTAATGCAGGACACACAGCCTGACAGTGTTAATCTTCCCCTTACAGCCACCAGGGACAAGCAGCTGACTTGCGAGTATATTGGGGCTAGGAATCAAGATAAGAAAGTGTTTTTTTTTCTGTTAGCATTTCATTGTCATCTGAGACAAGTGTCTCATCGAAAGCAACGGACGTGTCCATACGGAGAGAGTTGAGAACTGTGTATGGGGGCCCCTGAGGACAACTGTTCTACATGCATCTGAGCAGAAAGGGTTCCATTAGGAGCAGGCGTTGGGAACAGTGACCTAATCTAATTCAATTGTTTCCTAAAAAAATCTCAGTCAGTGACCTCCAGTGATATAAGTCACATTATGTGATTACTCCAGGTACAATGAAATAATGAGCAGCCTCTGTAAAGTGTCAAGAGGGACAAACTGTATGTGAAATATACGTACCCCACGGCACAGCAATGGCCCACAAATATTAATGATTAGGAGACATCTCTATCTCACAGCAGATCCTTTCCCTTCATCGTTGTCCTGCTTCTCCCAGCCTCACCTTCCTCTTCTCTGTGACAATGTCATTATTGCAGCTCATCGTCACAGGGACAAGCTCGCTCTCTGCAATAAATGCAGCATACAAATATAAAAGAAGATATCTTATTTTATGCATTACGTTTAACTGGGCTTCTGCTTTCTGCAATACATTTATTTCTTGTGGTTTGTGCAGCAGTTGGTTCAGTCTGTCATTACTGTCTAGTGAGAAAAGAGAATTTATTTTGACAATATAATGATTTTTTTTTTTGCAATCTACAATCAGTGCTTCCTCAATCCAGTTCCCAGGGCACACTAACAGGACATGTTTTCCAAGTATGCTCGCGGAATCACAAGTGAGATAATTAGAGCCGCCTGTCGATCTTGGAAAATGTGTCCATCAGTAATGAATACGCCTGATCTCCAGCAAGGAGATATGGAAAACGAGCACTGTTAATGTGACCTGAGGACCAGTGGCGTAGACAGTTCCCAAATTTGGCACCACAGTGCATTCTCAGGGGTACTGTGCTTGAGTCAGAGTCGGCCCTAGGCATAGGCAAACTAGGCAAATGCCTAGGGCATTTGGAATGCCTAGGGGCACATGCAGCTTCTGCTGATTAAAATGATATGCGGAATGCCTATATTCGGTCTGTGACTGCTGTATCTGCATACGAAATGCTATGTTACAGTGTATTTCTGGAGATCACTGTAATGTAGCATTTCATATACCGATACAGCCGCAGTCGCACACAGAATATAGGCATGCCAATATCACTTTAATCAGCAGAAGCTGCTTGTGCATCCTAGTCACATAGCAATGCAAGTAAGATGCATTTTTGTCAAAAAAAAAGATGCCCGACAAATGCTGATCTGCCAGCATCTCCTGCTGCATGGCGTATTGAGGCAAGATGTACTGAATGAGGAAATATCTGTATCCAAGCAGAGGCAGAGGTCACAGTGTTAGCGGCCGTGTGAGTGATGTGTGCGGGTTGTTTGTGCAATAGTGTTCGGCATACTGTATGTGTAAGTGGCATCAGGGCCGGCTCCAGGCATGTTCGACTAGAGCGGCCGCGCGGGGCGCCACTCTTACAGGGCGCCGCACGCTGCGGCCGCCATTTTCCTGCCTGGAGCCAGCCTCTGTGTGTCCGACTCCCGGCCGCTTGTGTGCGCGCTATGCAGCGCGCTGTGCGGCGCCGGCGTCTGACGTTGGACGCCGGCGCCGCGCAGCGTGCATAGCGCGCACACAGTTTTGTTCCTCCGTCCGCGGCCCGCCCACAGCAGTATTCCCGGCTCCCAGCAGCACCGCAGTGTCAGTGACAGACAGGTAAGTTAAAATCTGTCTGGCACTGTGTGGGGCCGTTTATTTTTCTGGCACTGTGGGGGCATTATTTTTCTGGCACTGTGGGGGCATATCTGCACTGTGGGGGCATTATTTTTCTGGCACTGTGGGGGCATTGTTTTTCTGGCACTGTGGGGGCATATCTGCACTGTGGGGGCATTATTTTTCTGGCACTGTGGGGGCATATCTGCACTGTGGGGGCATTATGTTTCTGGCACTGTGGGGGCATTATTTTTCTGGCACTGTGGGGGCATATCTGCACTGTGGGGGCATTATTTTTCTGGCACTGTGGGGGCATTATTTTTCTGGCACTGTGGGGGCATATCTGCACTGTGGGCATTATTTTTCTGGCACTGTGGGGGCATATCTGCACTGTGGGGGCATTATTTTTCTGGCACTGTGGGGGCATATCTGCACTGTGGGGGCATTATTTTTCTGGCACTGTGGGGGCATATCTGCACTGTGGGGGCATTATTTTTCTGGCACTGTGGGGGCATATCTGCACTGTGGGGGCATTTATGTTTCTGGCACTGGGGGCATTTATGTATCTGGCACTGTGAGGGCATATCTGCACTGTGGGGGCTTTTATGTTTTGTGGCACGGCGGGCATTTATTTATCTGGCACTGTGGGGGCATTTATGTTTTGTGGCACTGGGGGCATTTATGTATCTGGCAGTTATGTATCTGGCACTGTGGGGTCATTGATGCATCTGGCACTGTGGGGGCACTTATGTATCTGGCATTGTGTGGTCATTTATGTATCTGGCATTGTGGGGGCATTTATGTATCTGGCACTGGGGGCATATCTGCACTGTGTGGCCATTTATGTATCTGGCACTACTGGGGGGCATGTCACGTGTAGCTGGCACTGCTGGGGGGTATGTCACGTGTAGCTGGCATTGCTGGGGGGCATGTCACGTGTAGCTGGCACTGCTGGGGGGCATATCATGTAGTGTATCTACTAGGCGTCTGTGGCTAGGCAATGTGTCTATCGTGCGCTGCCTGGCGCAAAGTGTCTATCGTGCGCTGCCTGGCGCAAAGTGTCTATCGTGCTCTGCCTGGCGCAAAGTGTCTATCGTGCTCTGCCTGGCGCAAAGTGTCTAACGTGCTCTGCCTGGCGCAAAGTGTATAGGAGGTTCTACCTGGTGCAATGTGTATTAGCTGCACTACTATGTGGTGTAATGCGAATTGCCACTACTCTGTGGTCATGCACCTTCCCCACGAAGCAACGGCCCTAAATTTTTGCTGCGCGCCTTCGGCGCGCACTGTCCCTGCTTCAGCATGTGGGTGGAGGAGCACCAAGCATTACAGTATGTACATCATTTTGCCCTCCTTACTTAAAAATGTGCCCTCCTTGTGATCAGCACCCTGCCCTAAAACGTGAACACTATCATGTGTAGCTGGCACTGCTGGGGGTCTATTGTGTGTAGCTGGCACTGTTGAGGGGCATGTCATGTGTAGCTGGCACTGCTGCGGGGCATGTCATGTGTAGCTGGCACTGCTGCGGGGCATGTCATGTGTAGCTGGCACTGCTGCGGGGCATGTCATGTGTTGCTGGCACTGCTGCGGGGCATGTCATGTGTAGCTGGCACTACACTGGAGACATTGTGTGTAAGGAACACTACTGTGGCTGTTCTGCATAAGGCTGCTAATTGTGTGCATAGAGGGGGTGTGAAAAAATATATTTATTTATAGTTTAATAATATGAAGTTACGAGGCCACACCCACTTTCCCAGGAGGCCACGCCCACTTTTCCCGAAGCGCGCGCGCCTTCGGCGCGCGCATAGGGGTTAGGGGGCGCTTTTACATTTTCTCGCACAGGGTGCTAGTAGGCCTGGAGCCGGCCCTGAGTGGCATTATGTGTGTCATGTGTATAAATGCATTAAAAATGTGCGGCTTATGGTTAAGGGGCACTATGTGTGTCATTATGTGTATAAGGGCATTAATAATGTGTGGCATATGTGTAAGGGACATTATGAGTATAAGGACATTAATAATGTGTGTCATGTGTAAGGGGCATTACTGTGTGGTATTATATGTATAAAGGCATTACTAATGTGTGGCATTATGTGTATAAGGTGCTCCACAGTGTGGCGTAACGTATAGAAAGGGCACTACTGTGGTCTAATGTGAATAAAGAGCAATATGGTGTGGTGTAATGTGAGTAAGGACCACTACTGTGAGGAGTAACGTATATAAGGTAAAGTGGTACTACTGTGTGATGTAACGTGAATAAGGGACACTGTTGCATGATATAATGTGAATAAAGTTGCAGTACTGTGTGTCATAATTTGAGTTGGGGGTACTATTGTGTGGCCATGCCCCTCCCCAGCAAGAACACGCCCCTTTTTGGGCTGTGCTCTGAATATGCTCACTGTTCCTCTTTATAATATGGAGGGTAGGAGCACCGAAATGAGGACTGCTATGGGTGATGGGTGATGGTGCTGGGAAAGGGGTGCAGTGTCAGAACTAGTGGCGGTGCTAGGGGGCACCAGCCAAAATCTTGCCTAGGGCATCATATTGGTTAGGGCCGGCTCTGGGTTGGGTCCCAAGTGAAATGTTATTTTGCTGCCACGTGTAGGCAGAAAAGCTTTTAGCCTTCAACTGGGTACACATTAGGATGACATGTCGGCGGACTTGCCATGGCGTCGACAGAGCGGCCGATTCAGGTAAGTATACACACTTAACAATCAGTCACTTAATGTGTCGTCCAGTTGTCACAGCAAGTGTACGGGCGGACGGCGGGTCACCCATACACACAGCCAGATGTGCCGATATATCAGCCATTGGCTGTGCTCAGACATATGTGTTCAGACATATTGTTTGTATGCACTCGCAACCCACTAGCAATATATCAGATGTTCTCTCAAATGGCTGATACATCACCTAGTGTGTACCCAGCTTTAGAGAGGCAACATGTGGTCATTTACACAGGGTCCGCTGCTTATGTGCAGCTAGACATGGTCGACGACCATCGATGGTTAGCAGCTGTCAATGGATTGCCAGCTCAGGGCATCAATCACCAATGGTTGGAAAACCCAGTAATGGTGATAGTCCGATGTTTCTCAACCATCGATGGCAGAGATGCGGCTATGTCAATTTCCCCTGATGCACGGGCCTTAGCCCAATCCCCTTCTCAGATTATCATTGTGACCCACAGTAAACTATTGGTTTTTGGACAATGGTGTCCTGCCATCGATTTAAAGTATCAATGGCAATGTCTAGTATGAACCATTTGATAACCATCCCCTGAGGCGTTAAGGCGGTGTGTGTGTGTGTGTGTGTGTGTGTGTGTGTGTGTGGGGGGGGGGGGGGACTAATTACCTGGGTCCAGGCTTCTTGGGAGGGTCTGGGTCAGCTACTAAGGGGGTACTTGTGACATTAGTCTGCAAATACATTATTTTCCTGAATCATTTCATTTCAACCCTCGCGTCACTGATATCGGTAGGTGGCCAATCTGCCACCCTCATCCATCTCTTCATTTTCTTTATTCAGGAGCCATAAAGGTTTTACAAGTCCTCTTGCCATATCACAATTGCCCGCATTAGATATTTACAAACGCTTGTTCTGCAAATATATAATATATCTAATTCCATGCACAATTCATTTCCATACTACGAACACAGATCTATTTCTACTGAGTTTCGGTAGCACGCTTCTTGGAGAATCAGGGGTATAATCACATATATTACTCTGCGACTCATTGCAGTGTTTTGTTTTAAAACTATAGCTGCAAAATGATAACATATTTGGGGCTATATTTACTAAACATTGATTTTTCGATGCTGACGATTTTCATCAGCTTTCAGTGCTTTATTTAAAAGGGCAAGTAATACATGCAAAGATCAGGATAAGTGAGGCCAATCCCGGGATTCCCCGGATTAGGTTGAAGACCCGCCCACCCCACACAAATACTCCCCATTGTGGGTGGGAGCCGGGCTCGCAGCGGCGAGGTGTGGTCCTGGCGGCTATCGTCAGATTTACCATCGTGGGTGGGAGGGATTGCAGGCTGCAGGCAGATAGGTGTGGGCGGTGGGGTGCGGACCGGACAGCGCGAGCGGCTGGCGTCAGACTGCGCAGTGTGACCTCTGACATCATGTCACGCTGTGCAGTACACACTGCTGGGGGCAGGGGGGGAGCTGGCAGGAGGGAGCCTGGAAGCTTCTGAGCCTCCTGAGGACGCTCAATGCTGCCCGGCATTAAAAAAAACAATGGCGCAGGTAAATCCCGCAATCCCTGGGATTGGAGCTTCCAATCCTGGGATTCAATCCCTGACGTTATTTGGCCTAAATCCCAGGATCTCGACGATTCTGATCCCGGGATTGGTCTCCCTAATCAGGATTGTTTTGCAGGTATTACTATTGTATAATAAAATCCAGTGCTGAAAGCCGCTCCTGGTTCTGATTTTTTTGCAGGACACCGAAATGTTAAACCTGACTCCTTTTAGAGTATTAAATGTCCAGTAGGAATCACATCAGCATTTGCTGTGCCTGGAGATCAGATCTCTGAGAGGGAAGATAAGAGCCTGAAGACAGCAATGACCGATCACGTGCTTGGCTGCATTTCGCCATTCCTTCTCTATAAGAGGGGTTAAACTATTTTGGAATTAAATGAGGCATCCTGTATCTGTGTGTATCATCCCCCTACTCACCGTACCCTCCCATGCTCCTTTCTGTACTCTTATTTGTGACAAAATTCCTTTATTTTCTCCTTTCATGCACCAGCTACCTACCTAGATAAGGTTTTTCCAATCAACCTGCTTGTTATCTCGTGGAGCTGTTAACTGGAGATGAATTAACAAAGAACAGTCGTATCTTATCACCGGAAGAGAGGAAATTCACAACAGAGAGAGCAACACAATGGGATGTGTTTTTATATTATGAAATTGTAATTATGTTCCCACTTCATATGCTGATGTGATCCCATCAAAGAGCTCGCCGGATTCCTGGGCGGCTGGGGTGTGTGTGTGTGGGGAGGGGGAGATACGGGGGATAAGAACACAAAACGTTTAGGTTCACAGCTTTGTGTTTTTAGGCCTAAAAATGACAAAGGGGGTCATTCCGACCCGTTCGCACTCAGCGGTTTATTGCTGTGGTGCGAACGGGTGCGGAATGCGCATGCACGGTGCGCATGCGCAACGTTGCTCGGTGACAGGAGTTGCCGGGTTTACGTCACATCTAAAGAAGGAAGCGGTCGCAGAGCGGACCGCAGAGATGATTGACAGGAAGAAGGCGTACCTGGGCGGATCCGGAGCGTTGGAGACCGTTTTCGGGGAGTGGTGAGGAAAACGCAGGCGTGTCCAGCAGAACGGAGGGCGGATGTCTGACGTCAGAGCCGGCTCCAGCATCGCAGAGATCCATCGCACAGGGTAAGTATATCCAGGGCTAGTCTACTTCTGCTTGAATTTTTTTTAGCTTAGCAGGGCTGCACAAGCGTTCGCAGCCCTGCTAAACTAAAAAAACATTCCCCCATAGGCGTGGACTAGTTGATCGCACCAGCAGCAAAAAGTTGCTGGCTGCGATCAACTCGGAATGACCACCAAAGTGTTAAACACATGCTTGTCTTCTCTCCCAAAACGTCCAGAAAGCTCCTGAAAATCGGGTGGCGCTCCCGGGTTTACTGGGAAAATGGGTTAAATCTCCCAGAGCCGCCCACAATCCACCACCCAGCCACCCATTAATATAGCATTGTATAGCGGGGTGTGTGGCTACGATGGTATGATCACACAGCCACGACCCCAATCGACAGCCTCTTGCACCATGTCACCTCTCCCTGCCTGCACGCCTACAGCATCGCCCACCACTGTGCTAACCTGGCTACTCCCTCCTGGAAGGGCAGTCAGAAAGTCTGCAACTATGGTTAAACAAATCACCACAAAAAAAATAAAAAATAAACTTGCCTTGTGGATAAGAAATCTTTTCCAGATGTTACTATTTGGTAATTGTTGTGGTAAGAGGTCCAGTTACAGAACTAACATCAAAGTATGGGACTGATTATGTATGCAGCCATGTGTGCATCTTTTGCAGCAATTGCACCTGTAACTTTATGCAAATGCTGCTACAATACAACAAAGCCCTTCCCTGGTGTACATCTGTGCGTTCGTATGTGTGAAGGACTGAGACGCTCTCTTTAGATGCTTCCATCACTCGCACTGTTAAAACTTGCACCAGCTCCCATAACCAGAGGCGTAACTAAGGCAGGGTGAGTGGGGCACATGCCCTGGGCGCCTTGGCAGGCCCAGCAGAGGGGGGCGGCGCTGCCGGCCAGGGCATCATGCCCACCCGCCCCCGTCCCGCTGCAATGTGAGGGGAGGAGAGCGCAGCATCTCTCCTGCCCCTCAATGTGCTCGCTGCCGCGCTGCGAGCTCTGATTGGCTAACGAACCTGCACCACAAGTAAGATAGCCGCCGCCGGAGACCGGACTTCATGAAGTGTTGAGGGGCAGGAGAGGCGCTGCGCTCCCCTCCCCTCACATAGCAGAGGGCAGCGGTGGCTGACGGCCCGATGGGATCCTGACTGAAGAAAGCAGCGGCGGGGGGGGGGGGGGGGGGGGGGGGCAGGGGCCTTTTATCTGGCACTGTGGGGCATTGTATCTGGAACTGTGGGGCACTGTGTATCTGGCACTGTGGGGCACTGTGTATCTGGCACTGTGTAAAAAGGGGACTCTGCATGCGTACTGTGCAAAAATTGAATGAAGGTGTGCTGAGAGACGACACAAGGGGTAGGTGATAGTGTGCTGAGAGACGACACAAGGAGTAGGTGATAGTGTGCTGAGAGGCGACACAAGGGGTAGGTGATAGTGTGCTGAGAGGCGACACAAGGGGTAGGTGATAGTGTGCTGAGAGACGACACAAGGGGTAGGTGATAGTGTGCTGAGAGACGACACAAGGGGTAGGTGATAGTGTGCTGAGAGACGACACAAGGGGTAGGTGATAGTGTGCTGAGAGACGACACAAGGGGTAGGTGATAGTGTGCTGAGAGGCGACACAAGGGGTAGGTGATAGTGTGCTGAGAGACGACACAAGGGGTAGGTGATAGTGTGCTGAGAGACGACACAAGGGGTAGGTGATAGTGTGCTGAGAGGCGACACAGGGGGTAGGTGATAGTCATGTTGGCACGCCCCATTTTCAGTGGCCACACCCCTTCTGGTGTGTGGCCACTCCCCTTCTGGTGCATGGTCACGCCCATTTTTTCAACGCGCACATACTTCTTTTTGTGTCTGTTTTTGTGTGTGTGTGTGTGTGTGTGTGTGTGTGTGTGTGGGGGGGACTCTTCATCTTGCCCTGGGCTTCGAAAACCCTAGTTACCCCTCTGCCCATAACACTACCATTATACACAGCATCTCTGTGTTTGAATAGCCATCTCCCTGTCACTTCCCGCCCAGATACTAATAATACAATACCAATAAGACTAAACCAACTGAGTCACCTATAAGCTTAGTCATTGTATTGGCGTTGCCGGCTGCCACCAGCTCATTCATCCTACTGCTCTCACTTTGGGGGTCATTCCGATCGCTTGCTGCCGAACAGGTTACTACTGCGCATCAAAGCAAATCATTGCTGGGCGATGGGTTTTACGAAGAATCCATCCGCACAGCCGATCGCAAGGAGATTGACAGGAAGAAGGTGTTTGTGGGTGGCAACTGACCATTTTCTGGGAGTGTTTGGAAAAACGCAGGCGTGTCCAAGCGTTTGCCGGGCGGGTATCTGACGTCAATTCCGGGACCGAAAACACTGAAGTGATCGCAAGGGCTGAGTAAGTACAGAGCTACTCAGAAACTGAAAAAAACTTTTTTGTCACTTTTGAGCTAGATACCGCAGCGGTAAAATTACGGCGGGTGTCGTGGGATTTCAGCTGGAGGAACAAGTCCCCGGCAATTAAATTACCCCCCCCCCCCCCTTCAGGGTCAGTCCAACTGTGTGCGAGTTTCTCACACCCACCAGTCAACACGGCAACAGCGGCACTTTACGGCAGCCCAAACTCACACAAAATGGGTGTGCAATCACTTTTTAGCGGAATCGGGCTGAAATCAGGCGGTGGAGGGTGTGAGTTTGGGTGACGTTGTCGGCATTGAACGCAATGACAACTCACACCCTTCATAGAAGTTCCTACTATTTAACAGGGATTTTTACAAAGGTACTGTTCGTGTGCCCATTAAAAATGGAAGACCGAGCCACTGCCAGTCCCAAATTGACATCCACTGCCCAAGGAGCAACCACTCTACCCAGTGGCCAAGCTCGTCCAAGCTAAGTATTTTACTCCTGACGTGTTCTGCATTGTTACAGGTCATGCCCTTTATTGCTTGTTAATGTACGAGTGATTCAGATAAGCTATAAGATTTTTTAAGAACACTGCATCCTGGGAAATTCATACGGGTAACATCGCATTTCTGCCCCAGTGTCTTGACACCCCTGCCAAGATATTGCACCTTCTAGCTGTATTTTTTTGTACCAATGTATGTATCGTTTCCATCATGTACCTTTGATCTGTCACATTTTATACACGTCATTGCCCAATATTAAATTGAATTTCATTTTGGCGGTGTCTGGCTCCTGCACTGCTTGTAGTCACAAAGGAACACATGTGCTGGAACAACAGTAGATTGGTCCCTGAGGCAGACAAGAGAACAGAGGGAAACATAAATGGCTCACCTTGGAAAGGTGACTTGGGTCTGTTTTATCAAGGCGCACCTGAGGGGGAGCTTGCAGCAATGTCGCACGGCAGAATGCCCGACAGCTCTCCTACTTCCCCGCTTTATTTATGCAAGTTTATGTTCTATAAAAATCTGAAATGTGCAACTTTTCAATAACACACATTGTTAGTTTGTCCTCTGAAAAACGGTAGGGTTAGGCAGAATTACTTTTATACTAAGTTCTAGGCTCCTCCATCGTACATTCCATCCAGGGCTGTAACTAGGGGGGGTGCGAGCAGTGCCTCCACCGTGCCAGGAAGTACGCCCTGCACCTGGAAAGCCATCCTGCTATGTCGCTAATCCCATCTTCCAAGTCCATATTAGCTTCTAGTTTGCCGCCATACTGTAATTTGACGCGCTGTATTGTTAAAATAGTGTGATGCCACGCACCAAATTCCAAAAACAAACAAATTCCAAGAACAAACATCTAGAACCCGGCTACTCGTGCTCACTGGTATTTTGTTTTATTCACAGTTTGTGCACCAGGCACTAGGAGCTAATTCTAGACAGATATTGGCATCGGAAATATCGAGACATCAATCACAACATAAAAAATGCAAATACTCACATGGTATGGATATAAATGAAACAAAGTCTAGTGTCTGAGGTCAGGGCAGGTAGCAAACCAGGAATAGTGAACTTTCTGGCAAGAGGTCAGGGAAGGTAGCAAGTCAGAGAATGGTCATGGTCTATGCAAAAAGGGAAGGTGGTAATCCAGAGAATGGTCACAGTCTGTGCAAAAGATGAAGGTGGTAATCGAGGTAATGGCCAGTATTCAGGCAAGGCTAGAAGTAGAACCAGGTGAGAAAGACACAACAGTATTAGCCCACAAGCCAAGGAAACTGCACCGATCAATGGCTACCGGCATTATAGGAGATAGAGGAGATGTTGTGACATGAAGTTCAACGAGTCTATCAGTAGGGCTGGGCCAAGACAGTGGCTGGACAGGAAGAGTGATCATCTAGACACATGATGATGCCACCATGAAGAACCTTCTGGAGGAACTAAGATATACATTAATGAAACATTCCTGTTGATGCCAGAGCTGTTATCAGATATTATTAATTGATATCAGATCTGTTTCTTACCCAGCAGCGATTTGTTACCAGAGTTCAGTGTAGATAGTAGAACAGAATGGCTGAAAGAACGGGATCTCTGTGTTTGGGATCCTGGCAGTCGGAATACAGACGCCGAAATCCTGACACTGCTCGGAATACCGACACTGGGAAGCCAACATGGATCGCAATGCTGTCACCAGAATCCCAAACACCGGTATACCGAACTTAAGTGTGCCATGGCTGCTGAAAATCAGGCGGTGGGGAGGAGGGGGGGGGGGGGTTAGGTTTAGGCTGTAGGAAAAGGAGGGTTAGGCTGTGGGGAGGGCGGGGGGCTTAGAATTAGACACCCCCTGGACTGTTAGGGTTAGGCTGCGGAGGTGGGAGGGTCAAGATTAGGCTGTGAGGAGGGGGTTTACATACCCTCCAACATTTTACACATAAAAATCGGTACAAATGAGAAAAGGGCTTTTCCTATACTTTCAATGGAAGTTTGGAGAGCCAAAAATCGGTACAGACCATAAAAAAAAGGTCCTGTACCTATTAAAAAGGTACAGTTGAAGGGTATGGGGTTAGGGTTAAATACCGCCGGGGAGAGGGTTTGGGATAGGCTGTGGGGGAGGGGGGGGGGGGGTTTGAGAGGTTAGGGTCAGACTGTGGGTTGCAGGGGTTGGGTATTAGTGTTAGGATACTTACCTAACAGGTTGGGATTCCACAGTTGGTATTCTGACCATTGGCAACCCAAGCGCCGGGATCCGGATACTATCCCAAAAGAACTGCCACAGAGAGTACATGAATGGGAATGAGGGAAGTTTTGCACATCTCCAGTGGAGGGAGGGGTGTATATTGTAGAACGTTCACAAGAGAATAAAGTTAATATTGTACACTAGTCACTATAGAACAGGGTCTACTAACCTGAGCGTGGGTTCTGTATTTTTGCTAACCCACCTATGTACTAAGACTTGGGGAGTGATAAAGTATCAGTCAACCAGCTCCTTACTGCTACGTCACAGGCTGTGTTTGGAAAGTGACAGTAAGGAGCTGGTTGGCTCCTTGAGGTGACCGGGGAGGAAGTGTTTGAGTAAACCTCATCTCCCATTTCTAACCTGCTCCTCTCCTCCTCCCCTGGCGCAGACACCCTGTAATAAATGTAATGACTCTGTGTAGCAGAGGGATGGCTGCCTCATTACTCATGTTACAGACCTGCGCCTTCTCTCTCACCATTTCATTTAGAGAATTAGGAAGGGGTGTTTCCAGCACAGACAGGAGACAAAACATGTTATTGTTCCCTGTGCTATTTATTACGGTGAGAGCAGGCAGGACCCAGACCTCTTCCTTAATCACTGCAAAGCTCCATCCATGGTAAATCTACAGCACTCTTCACAGACCTTCCTGCTGTTAACCCTGTGTCAGCTTCAAGGGCCAGCAAAGAATGATGACTTTTATTAAAGCTTATGGGGTTCTGTCATGTTTTTGCACAAAGTAGAACAATGCCATAAATCTTTATCCGGAGATTCCCAGTTCTTCACTTTTTTAAACACATCCCAGAGATTCTATAATGATGCTTCTGGGTGTAACAAGAAAGACGTATCTCCAGGAGAGAAAGAAATATAACATACTGTACTCCACAAATCTTTTCGCCAGGTAAAATATATATATTTCTATCTCGCCATGTGTAGTAAACAAGGTCACCTACAGTACATGTTAGAGAGAAAGATAACAATATATAGATATTAATATATCATTTATTTATTACCAGTTATTTATATAGCGCACACATATTCCGCAGCGCTTTACAGAGAGTATATGGCCATTCACATCAGTCCCTGCCCCCGTGGAGCTTACAATCTATTTTCCCTATCACAAGTACATGCAGTACATTCACACCAAGGGTAATTTTGTTGGGAGCCAATTAACACACCAGTTTATGTTTGGATTGTGGGAGGAAACCGGAGCGCCCCCACAAAAGCACAGGGAGCATATACAAACTCCACACAGTTAGGTCCATGGTGGGAATTGAACCCATGACCTCAGTGCTGTGAGGCAGTAATGCTGACCATTACACCGTCCGTGCTGATGTTTGAAGCAGGAACATATGATGCACAAAGCAGTCCCCCTAAAATCTCCTTAAACAAGCGGGATATAGTTACGTTGCTGGCAGTCAGGATACCGACGCCGGAATCCCAAATGGTGAAAATGCCGCCAGCCAGAATCCCGGCTGACGGGCTATTCCCACTCGTGGGTGTCCACGACACCTATAGAGTGGGAATAAAACCTGTGGCAAGTGCAGCGAGCCACCGAGCCTGTGAGGAGACCTGGAAAACATAGACTGTTTGGGGGTGCTGAGGACTGAGTTTGAGAACCACTGATGTAAGCCTTCTAAACAATCACTAAGATCTAGAGATGTCAGTCTATTACCCTAAATGAAGAGATGTTATTATAACAGCTCTAATAGGATACTCATGGGTTGGATACCAATTAAAAAGTCATATAATATAATAAAGCCTTTGGAGGTTGTCAGGGAAGTTCTGCTGAGACCTCAGACCTTTGGTCCATTGGCCATTGATTACTAATCCTGGCATAGATGATAGACAGAGGCGGAGCCAGACTAAGGTGGACACCAGCATTCCCATAGATTGTAAGCTTGCGAGCAGGGCCCTCCTCCCTCTATGACTGTTTGTTTTTACCCAGTTTTGTCTTCTAATTGTGTCCAGTTGTAAAGCGCAACGGAATTTGCTGCGCTATATAAGAAACTGTAAATAAATTTAGGGTTGCTTTATGTGACTCATTTTAGTGTTTTAGCTGTTGGTGGCCACCTAATGAATTCAAATTCAACACACCCCTTTCCTCATTGGCTGACAATGATACAAGGGGGGTCTGGTTAATTTAGTATATGAAGAACCTCAGCATACCTCTTAATTGAAGTGATGCTTCCGGCTGCTGGGCTGTGATGTCATATGATGTCACAGCCCAGAGCCAAACTCCCAATTTATCCCTGATGTGGAGGGGCAATGACAACATCAAGTGGCACCCCTCTGCCTGCCACCCTCCTCCCCTCACTTGCTGGAAAGATAGTAGCACCCAGGGGAAGGGGGGAAATAGGGTATTTGTGAGTATTGTGGGCACTTATATTACCCTTCCACCCACCCTGACTTTACATTCCATGCACTGTACACCTTGGACAGTAGAGAGCGGTGTCGGGCCAGGGTACTGTAGGGAGCGTGGCCTGATAGTGCAGGCGTCATCATATGTTACACAGGGGGGCCATGCGCCACTCAGACAGGGGCAGATCCAAGGAAAGGGGGGGTTGTAATAATCAGTGCGGTCGCTCCCCCCTTACCCATTGCCCATGCAGACAGAGGAGACTGCTGCTGCCACTGACAGGTAAGAGGAGGTGTGTGTGGGGGAGGGGTGCGGCCTTGCCACGTGGACGCTTGTCTCATATTTCGTGGCTGTTTACCAAAGAAGAGAATGAAAGAAAGAAATGTGTATCAAAACATGACAATTGCTCGTTGTAGCAGACACTGGGCCATATTCCGATACGGTCGCAAAGCACCTATTGTATGCAAATCGGTCGATGTAATACCGAGGAATTAGTCACAAAGTGAGTGACAGATAGCGTTTGTAGGTGGTCGGCCAAACGCAGGCGTGCCATGGCCGTTCAGACACCGTTTTCTGGGCATGCATAAATTAGCATCTGCAATCTACTTGCTACTGGAGAGCTCTCCGTGTTCTGGGAGAGCAGCCTGCGTGTCTTCAGAGGCACTCAGACTCTGCGTCATGACCCAATTTGCGATGATGGTTTGGATGTATCAGCTGTTGTACACCATCGGACGGAAATTATGTGACGGCAGAGAACGTCCCTATACTCAGATTAGCTTCTGCCCATATTAGCATATAAGCGCAATGGCAAACGGAAAAAGATAGCAACAGCATTTCGCAAGAACAACCACACGTGAATGAGCCGCACTGTCACAGACTATACAAAACGCATACGGAAAATTGGGGTAAATCACTTTGGAAAGATGTAACATTAGATGAAGGGGTATAACTGTGGAGCAGGGGCTTTTGCAATCCACCACACCTCTTGCGGGTTTGACCTCAAATCTTAAAGCAGAACGTATATTAAGTACACAGCCCAGCTTCACGCGCTGCTTTAAATTCTGAGGTCAAACCCACTAGTTTGCGAAACATATTCCAAGAATATCTTAAACTGTTTTCTGCAGCGGGGTACACTGTGATTCCACAGGGAATTACATTGGGGGTGTAGAGTTGGATCTTGATCTCAGGCACCAACAGGCTAAAAGCTTTGACTGTTCCCAGGATGCATAGCGCCGCCTCCTCTATAACCCCGCCTCCAGGCACTGGAGCTCAGTTTGTAAGTTGGTGCCTGCAGTGCAGGCAGCTAACAGGGAGTGCTGCGCAGGGCAGCCCTGAAAAGAGCTTTTACAGAAGATAGAAGACTTCAAGGGCCGCAGCATAGGCACTTACAAGTGCTATATGTCATTCTGACATATCCTGCTGTGGCTCCCTCACCTCCCCCGGCGGCGCTGTATACTCCCGCGCCCTGGTTGCCGGGTACTTACAGCGGAGGGCTCCGGTTTTCTTTAGGGCACACACACTTGCCGCTGCTCTCCAGGATCGCGTGGCCGCATCAAGGGAGGAGGCAAGAGGGTCCCCCAGGTGGGACCCGTTGGAAATCACGATTCCGGCGCGGTCTCTAGAAGACAGACCGCACACGCTGGCGTGGACACTGTGGCCGTACAGGGACCCCACTAGACCACCAGGGTAAGGGCACAGGTCGGATTCCATCAAAATCTGTTTTACTAAGGCCCGCAGTATCCGATGGTGAAGTCCAGCAAGCAGGGCCGGAGCTTCCACTAGGCAGCTTTAGGCAGCTGCCTAGGGGCGCCGGATCCTAAGGGGGCGGCCTGCTACAGCTGCCTGAAAAAAAGGTAGCGTGGTCCTACCTCACAGTCGCCGCAATCCCCCTGGCACTCATATCTTACAGTAGTCATGACTGGCAAGCACCCGTATTGTAGGCTCCGCCTCCACCCGGCACGGGCAGTAACTTTGACAGCTCTTGGAGTCCTGGCTGGGGGTGACATGCGGCGCTGCTCTTCATTCCAGACTCTTTCGCAAACTACTCAGTCCCAACTCTGCATCGCAGCCTGCAGGTTAGGTGGCTGCACAGTGCACTCTCTGCATTTGATAAGGAAAGAGGGGGAGAGCAGCAGTCTGGGGAGGGGGGGGGGGGGGGGGGGGGCGGTGATGAGCAGCAGCATTCACACAGATGGTGGGGGAGATAGAACAGCAGACATTTAACAGAGTGGGGGGGGGGGGGGAGCAGCAGGCACCCACACAGACTGGGGAGATGGGGAGAAGTGAGCAGCCATGCAACAGTCTGTGAGTGGGGGAGAGCAGCAGCATGTCTTTCACCTGAAGGGTGGGTAGGGGGAAGGGGCAGTAGGCAGAAGTTTTGCCTAGGGTGCCGAGAAACCTTGCACCGGCACTGCCAGCAAGGGGATAAGGCTCTGACCTTTAGCCCCTCCCCCAGCCCCAGGCGCCATGTACTGCAAATGTTCCCGCCCTGGAGCTGCATCTCTCTCTCACTCCCTGTCAGTGTTTGGGCGCCATCAGGGCCGAAACTAGGATTTACGTCACCCGGGGCAAGGCATTAGCTTGGCACCCCCCCACCCGCGCATGTAACTATGTGTGCGTATTATATATATATTAGAGATGTGCACTTGAAATTTTTCGGGTTTTGTGTTTTGGTTTTGGGTTCGGTTCCGCGGCCGAGTTTTGGGTTCGACCGCGTTTTGGCAAAACCTCACCAAATTTTTTTTGTCGGATTCGGGTGTGTTTTGGATTCGGGTGTTTTTTTTCAAAAAACACTAAAAAACAGCTTAAATCATAGAATTTGGGGGTCATTTTGATCCCAAAGTATTATTAACCTCAAAAACCATAATTTCCACTCATTTTCAGTCTATTCTGAATACCTCACACCTCACAATATTATTTTTAGTCCTAAAATTTGCACCGAGGTCGCTGGATGACTAAGCTAAGCGACCCTAGTGGCCGACACAAACACCTGGCCCATCTAGGAGTGGCACTGCAGTGTCACGCAGGATGGCCCTTCCAAAAAACACTCCCCAAACAGCACATGACGCAAAGAAGAAAAAAAGAGGCGCAATGAGGTAGCTGTGTGAGTAAGATAAGCGACCCTAGTGGCCGACACAAACACCTGGCCCATCTAGGAGTGGCACTGCAGTGTCACGCAGGATGGCCCTTCCAAAAAACACTCCCCAAACAGCACATGACGCAAAGAAGAAAAAAAGAGGCGCAATGAGGTAGCTGTGTGAGTAAGCTAAGCGACCCTAGTGGCCGACACAAACACCTGGCCCATCTAGGAGTGGCACTGCAGTGTCACGCAGGATGGCCCTTCCAAAAAACACTCCCCAAACAGCACATGACGCAAAGAAGAAAAAAAGAGGCGCAATGAGGTAGCTGTGTGAGTAAGATAAGCGACCCTAGTGGCCGACACAAACACCTGGCCCATCTAGGAGTGGCACTGCAGTGTCACGCAGGATGGCCCTTCCAAAAAACACTCCCCAAACAGCACATGACGCAAAGAAGAAAAAAAGAGGCGCAATGAGGTAGCTGTGTGAGAAAGCTAAGCGACCCTAGTGGCCGACACAAACACCTGGCCCATCTAGGAGTGGCACTGCAGTGTCACGCAGGATGGCCCTTCCAAAAAACACTCCCCAAACAGCACATGACGCAAAGAAGAAAAAAAGAGGCGCAATGAGGTAGCTGTGTGAGTAAGATAAGCGACCCTAGTGGCCGACACAAACACCTGGCCCATCTAGGAGTGGCACTGCAGTGTCACGCAGGATGGCACTTCCAAAAATCACTCCCCAAACAGCACATGACGCAAAGAAGAAAAAAAGAGGCGCAATGAGGTAGCTGTGTGAGTAAGCTAAGCGACCCTAGTGGCCGACACAAACACCTGGCCCATCTAGGAGTGGCACTGCAGTGTCACGCAGGATGGCCCTTCCAAAAAATACTCCCCAAACAGCACATGACGCAAAGAAAAAAAGAGGCGCAATGAGGTAGCTGTGTGAGTAAGCTAAGCAACCCTAGTGGCCGACACAAACACCTGGCCCATCTAGGAGTGGCACTGCAGTGTCACGCAGGATGGCCCTTCCAAAAAATACTCCCCAAACAGCACATGACGCAAAGAAAAAAAGAGGCGCAATGAGGTAGCTGTGTGAGTAAGCTAAGCGACCCTAGTGGCCGACACAAACACCTGGCCCATCTAGGAGTGGCACTGCAGTGTCACGCAGGATGGCCCTTCCAAAAAATACTCCCCAAACAGCACATGACGCAAAGAAAAAAAGAGGCGCAATGAGGTAGCTGTGTGAGTAAGCTAAGCGACCCTAGTGGCCGACACAAACACCTGGCCCATCTAGGAGTGGCACTGCAGTGTCACGCAGGATGGCCCTTCCAAAAAACACTCCCCAAACAGCACATGACGCAAAGAAGAAAAAAAGAGGCGCAATGAGGTAGCTGTGTGAGTAAGATAAGCGACCCTAGTGGCCGACACAAACACCTGGCCCATCTAGGAGTGGCACTGCAGTGTCACGCAGGATGGCCCTTCCAAAAAACACTCCCCAAACAGCACATGACGCAAAGAAGAAAAAAAGAGGCGCAATGAGGTAGCTGTGTGAGTAAGCTAAGCGACACTAGTGGCCGACACAAACACCTGGCCCATCTAGGAGTGGCACTGCAGTGTCACGCAGGATGGCCCTTCCAAAAAACACTCCCCAAACAGCACATGACGCAAAGAAGAAAAAAAGAGGCGCAATGAGGTAGCTGTGTGAGTAAGATAAGCAACCCTAGTGGCCGACACAAACACCTGGCCCATCTAGGAGTGGCACTGCAGTGTCACGCAGGATGGCCCTTCCAAAAAACACTCCCCAAACAGCACATGACGCAAAGAAGAAAAAAAGAGGCGCAATGAGGTAGCTGTGTGAGTAAGCTAAGCGACCCTAGTGGCCGACACAAACACCTGGCCCATCTAGGAGTGGCACTGCAGTGTCACGCAGGATGGCCCTTCCAAAAAACACTCCCCAAACAGCACATGACGCAAAGAAGAAAAAAAGAGGCGCAATGAGGTAGCTGTGTGAGTAAGATAAGCGACCCTAGTGGCCGACACAAACACCTGGCCCATCTAGGAGTGGCACTGCAGTGTCACGCAGGATGGCCCTTCCAAAAAACACTCCCCAAACAGCACATGACGCAAAGAAGAAAAAAAGAGGCACAATGAGGTAGCTGTGTGAGTGAGCTAAGCGACCATAGTGGCCGACACAAACACCTGGCCCATCTAGGAGTGGCACTGCAGTGTCACGCAGGATGGCCCTTCCAAAAAACACTCCCCAAACAGCACATGACGCAAAGAAGAAAAAAAGAGGCGCAATGAGGTAGCTGTGTGAGTAAGATAAGCGACCCTAGTGGCCGACACAAACACCTGGCCCATCTAGGAGTGGCACTGCAGTGTCACGCAGGATGGCCCTTCCAAAAAACACTCCCCAAACAGCACATGACGCAAATAAAAATGAAAGAAAAAAGAGGTGCAAGATGGAATTGTCCTTGGGCCCTCCCATCCACCCTTATGTTGTATAAACAGGACATGCACACTTTAACCAACCCATCATTTCAGTGACAGGGTCTGCCACACGACTGTGACTGAAATGACGGGTTGGTTTGGACCCCCACCGAAAAAGAAGCAATTAATCTCTCCTTGCACAAACTGGCTCTACAGAGGCAAGATGTCCACCTCATCATCATCCTCCGATATATCACCGTGTACATCCCGCTCCTCACAGATTATCAATTCGTCCCCACTGGAATCCACCATCTCAGCTCCCTGTGTACTTTGTGGAGGCAATTGCTGCTGGTCAATGTCTCCACGGAGGAATTGATTATAATTCATTTTAATGAACATCATCTTCTCCACATTTTCTGGAAGTAACCTCGTACGCCGATTGCTGACAAGGTGAGCGGCGGCACTAAACACTCTTTCGGAGTACACACTTGTGGGAGGGCAACTTAGGTAGAATAAAGCCAGTTTGTGCAAGGGCCTCCAAATTGCCTCTTTTTCCTGCCAGTATAAGTACGGACTGTCTGACGTGCCTACTTGGATGCGGTAACTCATATAATCCTCCACCATTCTTTCAATGGTGAGAGAATCATATGCAGTGACAGTAGACGACATGTCCGTAATCGTTGTCAGGTCCTTCAGTCCGGACCAGATGTCAGCATCAGCAGTCGCTCCAGACTGCCCTGCATCACCGCCAGCGGGTGGGCTCGGAATTCTGAGCCTTTTCCTCGCACCCCCAGTTGCGGGAGAATGTGAAGGAGGAGATGTTGACAGGTCGCGTTCCGCTTGACTTGACAATTTTGTCACCAGCAGGTCTTTGAACCCCAGCAGACTTGTGTCTGCCGGAAAGAGAGATCCAAGGTAGGTTTTAAATCTAGGATCGAGCACGGTGGCCAAAATGTAGTGCTCTGATTTCAACAGATTGACCCTCCGTGAATCCTTGTTAAGCGAATTAAGGGCTCCATCCACAAGTCCCACATGCCTAGCGGAATCGCTCCCTTTTAGCTCCTCCTTCAATGCCTCCAGCTTCTTCTGCAAAAGCCTGATGAGGGGAATGACCTGACTCAGGCTGGCAGTGTCTGAACTGACTTCACGTGTGGCAAGTTCAAAAGGTTGCAGAACCTTGCACAACGTTGAAATCATTCTCCACTGCGCTTGAGACAGGTACATTCCACCTCCTATATCGTGCTCAATTGTATAGGCTTGAATGGCCTTTTGCTGCTCCTCCAACCTCTGAAGCATATAGAGGGTTGAATTCCACCTCGTTACCACTTCTTGCTTCAGATGATGGCAGGGCAGGTTCAGGCGTTTTTGGTGGTGCTCCAGTCTTCTGTATGTGGTGCCTGTACGCCGAAAGTGTCCCGCAATTCTTCTGGCCACCGACAGCATCTCTTGCACGCCCCTGTCGTTTTTTTAAAAATTCTGCACCACCAAATTCAAGGTATGTGCAAAACATGGGACGTGCTGGAATTTGCCCATATTTAATGCACACACAATATTGCTGGCGTTGTCCGATGCCACAAATCCACAGGAGAGTCCAATTGGGGTAAGCCATTCCGCGATGATCTTCCTCAGTTGCCGTAAGAGGTTTTCAGCTGTGTGCGTATTCTGGAAACCGGTGATACAAAGCGTAGCCTGCCTAGGAAAGAGTTGGCGTTTGCGAGATGCTGCTACTGGTGCCGCCACTGCTGTTCTTGCGGCGGGAGTCCATACATCTACCCAGTGGGCTGTCACAGTCATATAGTCCTGACCCTGCCCTACTTGTCCACATGTCCGTGGTTAAGTGGACATTGGGTACAACTGCATTTTTTAGGACACTGGTGAGTCTTTTTCTGACGTCCGTGTACATTCTCGGTATCGCCTGCCTAGAGAAGTGGAACCTAGATGGTATTTGGTAACGGGGGCACACTACCTCAAGAAATTGTCTAGTTCCCTGTGAACTAACGGCGGATACCGGACGCACGTCTAACACCAACATAGTTGTCAAGGCCTCAGTTATCCGCTTTGCAACAGGATGACTGCTGTGATATTTCATCTTCCTCGCAAAGGACTGTTGGACAGTCAATTGCTTGGTGGAAGTAGTAAAAGTGGGCTTACGACTTCCCCTCTGGGATGACCATCGACTCCCAGCAGCAACAACAGCAGCGCCAGCAGCAGTAGGCGTTACACGCAAGGATGCATCGGAGGAATCCCAGGCAGGAGAGGACTCGTCAGAATTGCCAGTGACATGGCCTGCAGGACTATTGGCATTCCTGGGGAAGGAGGAAATTGACACTGAGGGAGTTGGTGGGGTGGTTTGCGTGAGCTTGGTTACAAGAGGAAGGGATTTACTGGTCAGTGGACTGCTTCCGCTGTCGCCCAAAGTTTTTGAACTTGTCACTGACTTATTATGAATGCGCTGCAGGTGACGTATAAGGGAGGATGTTCCGAGGTGGTTAACGTCCTTACCCCTACTTATTACAGCTTGACAAAGGCAACACACGGCTTGACAAATGTTGGCCGCATTTCTGTTGAAATACTTCCACACCGAAGAGCTGATTTTTTTGGTATTTTCACCAGGCATGTCAACGGCCCTATTCCTCCCACGGACAACAGGTGTCTCCCCGGGTGCCTGACTTAAACAAACCACCTCACCTTTAGAATCCTCCTTGTCAATTTCCTCCCCAGCGCCAGCAACACCCATATCCTCCTCATCCTGGTGTACTTCAACACTGACATCTTCAATCTGACTATCAGGAACTGGACTGCGGGTGCTCCTTCCAGCACTTGCAGGGGGCGTGCAAATGGTGGAAGGCGCATGCTCTTCACGTCCAGTGTTGGGAAGGTCAGGCATCGCAACCGACACAATTGGACTCTCCTTGTGGATTTGGGATTTGGAAGAACGCACAGTTCTTTGCGGTGCTTTTGCCAGCTTGAGTCTTTTCATTTTTCTAGCGAGAGGCTGAGTGCTTCCATCCTCATGTGAAGCTGAACCACTAGCCATGAACATAGGCCAGGGCCTCAGCCGTTCCTTGCCACTCCGTGTGGTAAATGGCATATTGGCAAGTTTACGCTTCTCCTCCGACAATTTTATTTTAGATTTTGGAGTCCTTTTTTTACTGATATTTGGTGTTTTGGATTTTACATGCTCTGTACTATGACATTGGGCATCGGCCTTGGCAGACGACGTTGCTGGCATTTCATCGTCTCGGCCATGACTAGTGGCAGCAGCTTCAGCACGAGGTGGAAGTGGATCTTGATCTTTCCCTAATTTTGGAACCTCAACATTTTTGTTCTCCATATTTTAATAGGCATAACTAAAAGGCACCTCAGGTAAACAATGGAGATGGATGGATACTAGTATACTTATGGATGGACCAGCGACTGCCGACACAGAGGTAGCTACAGCCGTGGACTACCGTACTGTGTCTGCTGCTAATATAGACTGGATGATAATGAGATGAAATTAATATATATATATATATAATATCACTAGTACTGCAGCCGGACAGGTATATATATTTATTATGTAATGACTGATGACGGACCTGCTGGACACTGTCAGCTCAGCAGCACCGCAGACTGCTACAGTAAGCTACTATAGTAGTATGTATCAAGAAGAAAGAGAAAAAAAAACCCACGGGTAGGTGGTATACAATTATGGATGGACCAGCGACTGCCGACACAGAGGTAGCTACAGCCGTGGACTACCGTACTGTGTCTGCTGCTAATATAGACTGGATGATAATGAGATGAAATTAATATATATATATATATATATATAATATCACTAGTACTGCAGCCGGACAGGTATATATATATTTATTATGTAATGACTGATGACGGACCTGCTGGACACTGTCAGCTCAGCAGCACCGCAGACTGCTACAGTAAGCTACTATAGTAGTATGTATCAAGAAGAAAGAGAAAAAAAAAACCACGGGTAGGTGGTATACAATTATGGATGGACCAGCGACTGCCGACACAGAGGTAGCTACAGCCATGGACTACCGTACTGTGTCTGCTGCTAATATAGACTGGATGATAATGAGATGAAATTAATATATATATATATATATATATATAATATCACTAGTACTGCAGCCGGACAGGTATATATATTTATTATGTAATGACTGATGACGGACCTGCTGGACACTGTCAGCTCAGCAGCACCGCAGACTGCTACAGTAAGCTACTATAGTAGTATGTATCAAGAAGAAAGAGAAAAAAAAAACCACGGGTAGGTGGTATACAATTATGGATGGACCAGCGACTGCCGACACAGAGGTAGCTACAGCCGTGGACTACCGTACTGTGTCTGCTGCTAATATAGACTGGATGATAATGAGATGAAATTAATATATATATATATATATATATATATATATATAATATCACTAGTCCTGCAGCCGGACAGGTATATATATTTATTATGTAATGACTGATGACGGACCTGCTGGACACTGTCAGCTCAGCAGCACTGCAGACTGCTACAGTAAGCTACTATAGTAGTATGTATCAAGAAGAAAGAGAAAAAAAAAACCCACGGGTAGGTGGTATACAATTATGGATGGACCAGCGACTGCCGACACAGAGGTAGCTACAGCCGTGGACTACCGTACTGTGTCTGCTGCTAATATAGACTGGATGATAATGAGATTAAATTAATATATATATATATATATATATATATATATAATATCACTAGTACTGCAGCTGGACAGGTATATATATTTATTATGTAATGACTGATGACGGACCTGCTGGACACTGTCAGCTCAGCAGCACCGCAGGCTGCTACAGTAAGCTACTATAGTAGTATGTATCAAGAAGAAAGAGAAAAAATAAAACCACGGGTAGGTGGTATACAATTATGGATGGACCAGCGACTGCCGACACAGAGGTAGCTACAGCCGTGGACTACCGTACTGTGTCTGCTGCTAATATAGACTGGATGATAATGAGATGAAATTAATATATATATATATAATATCACTAGTACTGCAGCAGGACAGGTATATATATTTATTATGTAATGACTGATGACGGACCTGCTGGACACTGTCAGCTCAGCAGCACCGCAGACTGCTACAGTAAGCTACTATAGTAGTATGTATCAAGAAGAAAGAAAAAAAAAAAAAACACGGGTAGGTGGTATACATATACAATTACAGGTTGAGTATCCCATATCCAAATATTCCGAAATACGGAATATTCCGAAATACGGAATGTTTTTGAGTGAGAGTGAGATAGTGAAACCTTTGTTTTTTGATGGCTCAATGTACACAAACTTTGTTTAATACACAAAGTTATTAAAATATTGAATTAAATGACCTTCAGGCTGTGTGTATAAGGTGTATATGAAACATAAATGAATTGTGTGAATGTAGACACACTTTGTTTAATTCACAAAGTTATAAAAAATATTGTCTAAAATGACCTTCAGGCTGTGTGTACAAGGTGTATATGTAACATAAATGCATTCTGTGCTTAGATTTAGGTCCCATCACCATGAGATCTCATTATGGTATGCAATTATTCCAAAATACGGAAAAATCCCATATCCAAAATACCTCTGGTCCCAAGCATTTTGGATAAGGGAGACTCAACCTGTATATATATATTATATACAATTATATATATATATATATATATATATATATATATATTAAACTGGTGGTGATTAATTAAACTGGTGGTCAGGTCACTGGTCACACTATCAGCAACTTGCAAGTAGTACTCCTAAGCAGACAATCACAATATATACTGGTGGTCAGTGTGGTCACAATGGCAGTGTGGCACTCTGGCAGCAGAGTGCCAGCAAAAGTGTGCACTGTACGTTAAAATATGTACTCCTGCTCTCAGACTCTAACTGCTCCCCACTGTCTCCCCCACAAGTCAGATATACAGTCACACTATCACTTCAGCAAGTAGTAGTACTCCTCCTAATGCTCCCCAAAATTACTAAAGTAAATAATACTGTGTCTCTCTCTACTCTAGTAGTCTCACTCTCTATAAACGGAGAGGACGCCAGCCACGTCCTCTCCCTATCAATCTCAATGCACGTGTGAAAATGGCGGCGACGCGCGGCTCCTTATATAGAATCCGAGTCTCGCGATAGAATCCGAGCCTCGCGAGAATCCGACAGCGGGATGATGACGTTTGGGCGCGCTCGGGTTAACCGAGCAAGGCGGGAAGATCCGAGTCGCTCGGACCCGTGTAAAAAAACTGAAGTTCGGGCGGGTTCGGTTTCCGAGGAACCGAACCCGCTCATCTCTAATATATATATATATATATATATATATATATATATAATCTATATATATATATATATATTATCTATCTATATCTATATAGATCTCTTGACCTGGCGCAATACCTGTCCAGTGTTTTGTTGAGGCGAGACGCCATCATGTCCACCATTGGTTTTACCCAACGGTTTAATAGCATGTGGAAAACTTCTGGATGAAGTCCCCACTCTCCCGGGTGAAGGTCGTGTCTGCTGAGGAAGTCTGCTTCCCAGTTGTCCACGCCCGGGATGAATACTGCTGACAGTGCTATCACGTGATTCTCCGCCCAGCGAAGGATCCTGGCAGCTTCTGCCATTGCCCTCCTGCTTCTTGTGCCGCCCTGTCTGTTTACATGGGCGACTGCCGTGATGTTGTCCGACTGGATCAACACCGGTCTTGAGATAGTGCTAAACCCATCTCTAGCTGTTCTCTGGACCTTGCCCTTATTAGGAGATCGTCCAAGTATGGGATAATTAATACGCCTTTTCTTCGAAGAAGAAATATTATCTCGGCCATTACCTTTGTAAAGACCCGAGGTGCCGTGGACAAACCAAACGGCAGCGTCTGAAACTGATAGTGACAGTTTTGTACAACGAACCTGAGGTACCCCTGGTGTGAGGGGTAATTGGAACGTGGAGATACGCATCCTTGATGTCCAAGGATACCATAAAGTCCCCTTCTTCCAGGTTCGCTATCACTGCTCTGAGTGACTCCATCTTGAACTTGAACTTCTTTATGTACAGGTTCAAGGACTTCAGATTTAGAATAGGCCTTACCGAGCCATCCGGCTTCGGTACCACAAAAAGAGTGGAATAATACCCCTTCCCTTGTTGTAGAAGAGGTACCTTGACTATCACCTGCTGAGAATACAGCTTGTGAATGGCTTCCAAAACCGTCTCCCTTTCTGAGGGGGACGTTGGTAAAGCAGACTTCAGGAAACGGCGAGGTGGCTCTGTCTCTAATTTCAACCTGTACCCCTGAGATATTATCTGCAGGATCCAGGGATTTACCTGCGAGTGAGCCCACTGTAATTCTTGAGACGACCGCCTACCGCCCCCGAGTCCGCTTGCGAAGCCCCAGCGTCATGCTGAGGCTTTTGTAGAAGCCGGGGAGGGCTTCTGTTCCTGGGAAGGAGCTGCCTGTTGCTGTCTCTTCCCTCGTCCTCTGCCTCGTGGCAGATATGAATAGCCCTTTGCTCTCTTATTTTTAAAGGAACGAAAGGGCTGCGGTTGAAAGGTCGGTGCCTTTTTCTGTTGGGGAGTGACTTGAGGTAGAAAGGTGGATTTCCCGGCCGTAGCCGTGGCCACCAAATCCGATAGACCGACCCCAAATAACTCCTCTACGCATCGCCTGTCCACTGTCGTGTCCATAAAGCTCTTCTGGCCGAAATGGACATAGCACTTACCCGTGATGCCAGTGTGCAGATATCTCTCTGTGCATCACGCATATAAAGAAATGCATCCTTTATTTGTTCTAACGACAGTAAAATATTGTCCCTGTCCAGGGTATCAATATTTTCGATCAGGGACTCTGACCAAACTACCCCAGCACTGCACATCCAGGCAGTCGCAATAGCTGGTCGTAGTATAACACCTGCATGTGTGTATATACCTTTTTGGATATTTTCCATCCTCCTATCTGATGGATCTTTAAGTGCGGCCGTCTCAGGAGAGGGTAACGCCACTTGTTTTGATAAGCGTGTTAGCGCTTTGTCCACCCTAGGAGGTGTTTCCCAGCGCTCCCTAACCTCTGGCGGGAAAGGGTATAAAGCCAATAACTTCTTTGAAATTAGCAGTTTTTTATCGGGGCACCCCACGCTTCATCACACACGTCATTTAATTCTTCTGATTCGGTAAAAACTACTGGTAGTTTTTTCACACCCCACATAATACCCTGTTTAGTGGTACCTGTAGTATCAGCTAAATGTAACATCTCCTTTATTGCCAAAATCATATAACGTGTGGCCCTACTGGAAAATACGGTTGATTCGTCACCTTCACCACCGGAATCAGTGCCTGTGTCTGGGTCTGTGTCGACCGACTGAGGCAAGGGGCGTTTTACAGCCCCTGACGGTGTTTGAGGCGCCTGGACAGGCACTAATTGAGTGTCCGGCCGCCTCATGTCGGCAAACGACTGCTTAAGCGAGTTGACGCTATCCCGTAATTCCACAAATAAAGGCATCCATTCTGGTGTCGACCCCCTAGGAGGTGACATCCTCATATTTGGCAATTGCTCCGCCTCCACACCAATAACGTCCTCATACATGTCGACACACACGTACCGACACACAGCAGACACACAGGGAATGCTCTATACGAAGACAGGACCCACTAGCCCTTTGGGGAGACAGAGGGAGAGTCTGCCAGCACACACCAAAAAGCGCTATATATGACAGGGATAGCCTTATGATTAAGTGCTCCCTTATAGCTGCTTTTATATTAATATATTGCCATTTATTTTGCCCCCCCTCTCTGTTATACCCTGTTTCTGTAGTGCAGTGCAGGGGAGAGACCTGGGAGCCTTCCTGACCAGCGGAGCTGTGACAGAAAATGGCGCCGTGTGCTGAGGAGATAGGCCCCGCCCCTTTTTCGGCGGGCTCGTCTCCCGCTATTTAGTACATTTAGGCAGGGGTAAATATCTCCATATAGCCTCTGGGGCTATATGTGAGGTATTTTTAGCCTTTTTAAAGGTTTTCATTTGCCTCCCAGGGCGCCCCCCCCCCCAGCGCCCTGCACCCTCAGTGACTGCCGTGTGAAGTGTGCTGAGAGGAAAATGGCGCACAGCTGCAGTGCTGTGCGCTACCTTAAGAAGACTGCAGGAGTCTTCAGCCGCCGATTCTGGACCTCTTCTTGCTTCAGCATCTGTGAGGGGGCCGGCGGCGTGGCTCCGGTGACCATCCAGGCTGTACCTGTGATCGTCCCTCTGGAGCTTCATGTCCAGTAGCCAAGAAGCCAATCCATCCTGCACGCAGGTGAGTTCACTTCTTCTCCCCTCTGTCCCTCGTTGCAGTGATCCTGTTGCCAGCAGGAATCACTGTAAAATAAAAAAAACCTAAGCTAAACTCTCTAAGCAGCTCTTTATGAGAGCCACCTAGAATTGCACCCTTCTCGGCCGGGCACAAAAATCTAACAGGAGTCTGGAGGAGGGTCATAGGGGGAGGAGCCAGTACACACCACCTGACCTGTAAAAGCTTTACTTTTGTGCCCTGTCTCCTGCGGAGCCGCTATTCCCCATGGTCCTTTCAGGAACCCCAGCATCCACTTAGGACGATAGAGAAATATATATATATATATATATATATTTATTATCTATATATATATATATATATAAATATATATATATATATATCTATATATATCTATAGATACATATGAAGCCTGCCGAATGATGCACTTGCCACTTTTGAATAAATTAATTAAAATGGCTTAACTTTTTTAACAAATATGGTACTGGCCTGGGCCGCCCCTTCACAGATGCTGCTTTGTGGTGGGGAGGTAGATGGGCTGTGGCTCAGTGCACGGATACCGGAGTCTGGCAGACTCAGCAAAGAACCATGGGAGGAGGAGTTGCTGCTGCCGGGCACGCGCAGCAGCCCTCCTCCCCCCGAAGTGGCAGCCATATTTGTTAGGGTCAGTGACGCTTGAAGTTGAAGAGCCAGACTGCCTCTTAATCTCCGCCCGCAATGTAGTCCGCATCCGAAGGTACACTCTCTGCACCCGCTCCGGCGCTACAGCAGGCGGCTCTGTGCAGTTTTGCAAGAGCAGAGTCGGCGGCGGCGCCGAGCAGCGGGTGCCCCACGGACCACCAATGGTATCTGAGCCTGCCCCTAGGTGAAGGCAGATGCCCTAGGCAATTGCCTATTCTGCCTATGCCTGGGGCCGGCCCTGCCTCCTGCCCCACATAGCACTGCCGCTGTCTGTCTCTGAAGTGAGGGAAGAGAAGACCTGGTCATGGAGATCGCGCTGAAAACTGCTCCGTCCTGCACTGCCTAAGCTTATCGCTGCCTGTCAGCTGTTTCACAGGCGCAGCAAGCAGCAGAGTTCCCCACTCTGCTGTTGCTGCGCTTGTCAAACAGCTGACAGGCAGCGGCACACTTAGGCAGTGCAGGACGGAGCAGTTTCAGCGCGATCTCCATGACCAGGTCTTCTCTCCCCTCACTTCAGAGACAGACAGCGGCAGTGCTATGTGGGGCTGGAGCCTCCACTCATCGCGGACAACGCTTAGCGGGTAGCGCCAGCTCTGGTTAGGGGGGACTCGGCGCCCCCTCCAATCCGGCGCCCAGGTCGCCTGCCCCCCTACCCCTATCCTAGTTGCGGCCCTGGCGCCATTACACACAGCTGCGCTGATTCTGGGACTGCTGGGTGATGCCTCCTCTGTAAAGCCGCCTGCCTCATCAGCGCTGTGCATTTACAGGACACTTATTCTACATGTCGTTTAGACAGTGTTCGTTAAGAACAAGTGCATACTTCAGGGTTATTTAGTACAAGTACCCGGTGATATACATCCAGTGTTTACTGTGCATTGTTATATCTATATATCTACATAGCTTTACTTAGTAGTGCAGTTTTATTGTTGTTTGTAATAATTTCAGCATTGTGCATGTGACTGTGTGTGCCAATAACTGCTGTGTGGTCTCTGTTCCGTGTATCTCACACATATTGCTATCCCTATATTCTGTACCCTGAGGGGGGCTAAGTGCATCAGGGTTTTCATATAATATAGTGTTTCACAGGATATACTCTTTTGGTATTTTTCTCTGTGTATTACAGTCACCACATACCTCTTAAGTCTTCTGTGTGTGCTCTGCTTGCAGTCACACTATACAGGGGATTTTTGTCAGGTACTTTATCTGCCTATATTGTACAACCTCACCCTACGGTTGCGCTTTCATATAATGTCAGCTAAACAGGGTGATAGTTCCATGGCTGATCCTGCACCATGTAGTGCTAATGCCTTGGATTTCTCTGAGGAAAATAGTGCAGCTGAGGGTTCAGGTACTGGGTGGGTTTTATACGCCTCAGTCAGTCTGCAGCAAAGGGGGCAAATCAAGACCCGCCGTGGGCTACCTTCTCTAATTTACTGACTACGCTAGTAACTAGACATGGCCCCCTATGGGACCTCCTGTGCCATTACAGCCACATATTTTCCCTGCTTTTAATCCGCCATGAGCAGATACTCTGTCCTCTCAGTTACAGCAATTAAATCAGTCTTTGGCTAAGCAAAATCCTAACCCTCACCCGCTTAAGACCAAGGGGTCATCTAAGCGGGCCATTACTTCCTCATAATCCACACATGTTTCGGATACTTCATCCGATGAAGATGCCGCATACACAGACCCCTCAGATACTGATGCAGATGCTTCTGATGGGGAATCTATGACACAAGTGGATGTTCCTGACCTCTTGGAGGCTATCAGGCTGATTCTTCAAATTGATGTTGAAGAACCTCTGGCTACCTCTAAGAAACCAGATAAATTCAAGTGTCAGAAGGATACTAAATTAGTTTTACCCCTTTCTGACCACTTAGTTGACACACATCAGGAATCCTGGGAGTATCCAGGAAAGAAATTCTCCCTATCTCAAAAGATGCTAGCTCATTATCCCCTCGCTGCAGAGTTAAGTAAAAATTGGGAAACACCGCCGCCGGTGGACTCACAAGTCGCGCGTCTGGTGGTGTCTAGAGATGAGCGCCTGAAATTTTTCGGGTTTTGTGTTTTGGTTTTGGGTTCGGTTCCGCGGCCGTGTTTTGGGTTCGAACGCGTTTTGGCAAAACCTCACCGAATTTTTTTTGTCGGATTCGGGTGTGTTTTGGATTCGGGTGTTTTTTTCAAAAAACACTAAAAAACAGCTTAAATCATAGAATTTGGGGGTCATTTTGATCCCAAAGTATTATTAACCTCAAAAACCATAATTTACACTCATTTTCAGTCTATTCTGAATACCTCACACCTCACAATATTATTTTTAGTCCTAAAATTTGCACCGAGGTCGCTGTGTGAGTAAGATAAGCGACCCTAGTGGCCGACACAAACACCGGGCCCATCTAGGAGTGGCACTGCAGTGTCACGCAGGATGTCCCTTCCAAAAAACCCTCCCCAAACAGCACATGACGCAAAGAAAAAAAGAGGCGCAATGAGGTAGCTGTGTGAGTAAGATTAGCGACCCTAGTGGCCGACACAAACACCGGGCCCATCTAGGAGTGGCACTGCAGTGTCACGCAGGATGTCCCTTCCAAAAAACCCTCCCCAAACAGCACATGACGCAAAGAAAAAAAGAGGCGCAATGAGGTAGCTGTGTGAGTAAGATTAGCGACCCTAGTGGCCGACACAAACACCGGGCCCATCTAGGAGTGGCACTGCAGTGTCACGCAGGATGTCCCTTCCAAAAAACCCTCCCCAAACAGCACATGACGCAAAGAAAAAAAGAGGCGCAATGAGGTAGCTGACTGTGTGAGTAAGATTAGCGACCCTAGTGGCCGACACAAACACCGGGCCCATCTAGGAGTGGCACTGCAGTGTCACGCAGGATGTCCCTTCCAAAAAACCCTCCCCAATCAGCACATGATGCAAAGAAAAAGAAAAGAAAAAAGAGGTGCAAGATGGAATTGTCCTTGGGCCCTCCCACCCACCCTTATGTTGTATAAACAAAACAGGACATGCACACTTTAACCAACCCATCATTTCAGTGACAGGGTCTGCCACACGACAGTGACTGATATGACGGGTTGGTTTGGACCCCCCCCAAAAAAGAAGCAATTAATCTCTCCTTGCACAAACTGGCTCTACAGAGGCAAGATGTCCACCTCATCTTCACCCTCCGATATATCACCGTGTACATCCCCCTCCTCACAGATTATTAATTCGTCCCCACTGGAATCCACCATCTCAGCTCCCTGTGTACTTTGTGGAGGCAATTGCTGCTGGTCAATGTCTCCGCGGAGGAATTGATTATAATTCATTTTAATGAACATCATCTTCTCCACATTTTCTGGATGTAACCTCGTACGCCGATTGCTGACAAGGTGAGCGGCGGCACTAAACACTCTTTCGGAGTACACACTTGTGGGAGGGCAACTTAGGTAGAATAAAGCCAGTTTGTGCAAGGGCCTCCAAATTGCCTCTTTTTCCTGCCAGTATAAGTACGGACTGTGTGACGTGCCTACTTGGATGCGGTCACTCATATAATCCTCCACCATTCTATCAATGTTGAGAGAATCATATGCAGTGACAGTAGACGACATGTCCGTAATCGTTGTCAGGTCCTTCAGTCCGGACCAGATGTCAGCATCAGCAGTCGCTCCAGACTGCCCTGCATCACCGCCAGCGGGTGGGCTCGGAATTCTGAGCCTTTTCCTCGCACCCCCAGTTGCGGGAGAATGTGAAGGAGGAGATGTTGACAGGTCGCGTTCCGCTTGACTTGACAATTTTGTCACCAGCAGGTCTTTCAACCCCAGCAGACCTGTGTCTGCCGGAAAGAGAGATCCAAGGTAGGCTTTAAATCTAGGATCGAGCACGGTGGCCAAAATGTAGTGCTCTGATTTCAACAGATTGACCACCCGTGAATCCTTGTTAAGCGAATTAAGGGCTGCATCCACAAGTCCCACATGCCTAGCGGAATCGCTCCCTTTTAGCTCCTTCTTCAATGCCTCCAGCTTCTTCTGCAAAAGCCTGATGAGGGGAATGACCTGACTCAGGCTGGCAGTGTCTGAACTGACTTCACGTGTGGCAAGTTCAAAGGGCATCAGAACCTTGCACAACGTTGAAATCATTCTCCACTGCACTTGAGACAGGTGCATTCCACCTACTATATCGTGCTCAATTGTATAGGCTTGAATGGCCTTTTGCTGCTCCTCCAACCTCTGAAGCATATAGAGGGTTGAATTCCACCTCGTTACCACTTCTTGCTTCAGATGATGGCAGGGCAGGTTCAGTAGTTTTTGGTGGTGCTCCAGTCTTCTGTACGTGGTGCCTGTACGCCGAAAGTGTCCCGCAATTTTTCTGGCCACCGACAGCATCTCTTGCACGCCCCTGTCGTTTTTTAAAAAATTCTGCACCACCAAATTCAAGGTATGTGCAAAACATGGGACGTGCTGGAATTTGCCCATATTTAATGCACACACAATATTGCTGGCGTTGTCCGATGCCACAAATCCACAGGAGAGTCCAATTGGGGTAAGCCATTCCGCGATGATCTTCCTCAGTTGCCGTAAGAGGTTTTCAGCTGTGTGCGTATTCTGGAAAGCGGTGATACAAAGCGTAGCCTGCCTAGGAAAGAGTTGGCGTTTGCGAGATGCTGCTACTGGTGCCGCCGCTGCTGTTCTTGCGGCGGGAGTCCATACATCTACCCAGTGGGCTGTCACAGTCATATAGTCCTGACCCTGCCCTGCTCCACTTGTCCACATGTCCGTGGTTAAGTGGACATTGGGTACAACTGCATTTTTTAGAACACTGGTGAGTCTTTTTCTGACGTCCGTGTACATTCTCGGTATCGCCTGCCTAGAGAAGTGGAACCTAGATGGTATTTGGTAACGGGGGCACACTGCCTCAATAAATTGTCTAGTTCCCTGTGAACTAACGGCGGATACCGGACGCACGTCTAACACCAACATAGTTGTCAAGGACTCAGTTATCCGCTTTGCAGTAGGATGACTGCTGTGATATTTCATCTTCCTCGCAAAGGACTGTTGAACAGTCAATTGCTTACTGGAAGTAGTACAAGTGGGCTTACGACTTCCCCTCTGGGATGACCATCGACTCCCAGCGGCAACAACAGCAGCGCCAGCAGCAGTAGGCGTTACACGCAAGGATGCATCGGAGGAATCCCAGGCAGGAGAGGACTCGTCAGAATTGCCAGTGACATGGCCTGCAGGACTATTGGCATTCCTGGGGAAGGAGGAAATTGACACTGAGGGAGTTGGTGGGGTGGTTTGCGTGAGCTTGGTTACAAGAGGAAGGGATTTACTGGTCAGTGGACTGCTTCCGCTGTCACCCAAAGTTTTTGAACTTGTCACTGACTTATTATGAATGCGCTGCAGGTGACGTATAAGGGAGGATGTTCCGAGGTGGTTAACGTCCTTACCCCTACTTATTACAGCTTGACAAAGGGAACACACGGCTTGACACCTGTTGTCCGCATTTCTGGTGAAATACCTCCACACCGAAGAGCTGATTTTTTTGGTATTTTCACCTGGCATGTCAACGGCCATATTCCTCCCACGGACAACAGGTGTCTCCCCGGGTGCCTGACTTAAACAAACCACCTCACCATCAGAATCCTCCTGGTCAATTTCCTCCCCAGCGCCAGCAACACCCATATCCTCCTCATCCTGGTGTACTTCAACACTGACATCTTCAATCTGACTATCAGGAACTGGACTGCGGGTGCTCCTTCCAGCACTTGCAGGGGGCGTGCAAATGGTGGAAGGCGCATGCTCTTCACGTCCAGTGTTGGGAAGGTCAGGCATCGCAACCGACACAATTGGACTCTCCTTGTGGATTTGGGATTTCAAAGAACGCACAGTTCTTTGCGGTGCTTTTGCCAGCTTGAGTCTTTTCAGTTTTCTAGCGAGAGGCTGAGTGCTTCCATCCTCATGTGAAGCTGAACCACTAGCCATGAACATAGGCCAGGGCCTCAGCCGTTCCTTGCCACTCCGTGTGGTAAATGGCATATTGGCAAGTTTACGCTTCTCCTCCGACAATTTTATTTTAGGTTTTGGAGTCCTTTTTTTACTGATATTTGGTGTTTTGGTTTTGACATGCTCTGTACTATGCCATTGGGCATCGGCCTTGGCAGACGACGTTGCTGGCATTTCATCGTCTCGGCCATGACTAGTGGCAGCAGCTTCAGCACGAGGTGGAAGTGGATCTTGATCTTTCCCTAATTTTGGAACCTCAACATTTTTGTTCTCCATATTTTAATAGGCACAACTAAAAGGCACCTCAGGTAAACAATGGAGATGGATGGATTGGATACTAGTATACAATTATGGACGGGCTGCCGAGTGCCGACACAGAGGTAGCCACAGCCGTGAACTACCGCACTGTACTGTGTCTGCTGCTAATATATAGACTGGTTGATAAAGAGATAGTATACTCGTAACTAGTATGTATGTATAAAGAAAGAAAAAAAAACCACGGTTAGGTGGTATATACAATTATGGACGGGCTGCCGAGTGCCGACACAGAGGTAGCCACAGCCGTGAACTACCGCACTGTACTGTGTCTGCTGCTAATATATAGACTGGTTGATAAAGAGATAGTATACTCGTAACTAGTATGTATGTATAAAGAAAGAAAAAAAAACCACGGTTAGGTGGTATATACAATTATGGACGGGCTGCCGAGTGCCGACACAGAGGTAGCCACAGCCGTGAACTACCGCACTGTACTGTGTCTGCTGCTAATATATAGACTGGTTGATAAAGAGATAGTATACTCGTAACTAGTATGTATGTATAAAGAAAGAAAAAAAAACCACGGTTAGGTGGTATATACAATTATGGACGGGCTGCCGAGTGCCGACACAGAGGTAGCCACAGCCGTGAACTACCGCACTGTACTGTGTCTGCTGCTAATATATAGACTGGTTGATAAAGAGATAGTATACTCGTAACTAGTATGTATGTATAAAGAAAGAAAAAAAAACCACGGTTAGGTGGTATATACAATTATGGACGGGCTGCCGAGTGCCGACACAGAGGTAGCCACAGCCGTGAACTACCGCACTGTACTGTGTCTGCTGCTAATATATAGACTGGTTGATAAAGAGATAGTATACTCGTAACTAGTATGTATGTATAAAGAAAGAAAAAAAAACCACGGTTAGGTGGTATATACAATTATGGACGGGCTGCCGAGTGCCGACACAGAGGTAGCCACAGCCGTGAACTACCGCACTGTACTGTGTCTGCTGCTAATATATAGACTGGTTGATAAAGAGATAGTATACTCGTAACTAGTATGTATGTATAAAGAAAGAAAAAAAAACCACGGTTAGGTGGTATATACAATTATGGACGGGCTGCCGAGTGCCGACACAGAGGTAGCCACAGCCGTGAACTACCGCACTGTACTGTGTCTGCTGCTAATATATAGACTGGTTGATAAAGAGATAGTATACTCGTAACTAGTATGTATGTATAAAGAAAGAAAAAAAAACCACGGTTAGGTGGTATATACAATTATGGACGGGCTGCCGAGTGCCGACACAGAGGTAGCCACAGCCGTGAACTACCGCACTGTACTGTGTCTGCTGCTAATATATAGACTGGTTGATAAAGAGATAGTATACTCGTAACTAGTATGTATGTATAAAGAAAGAAAAAAAAACCACGGTTAGGTGGTATATACAATTATGGACGAGCTGCCGAGTGCCGACACAGAGGTAGCCACAGCCGTGAACTACCGCACTGTACTGTGTCTGCTGCTAATATAGACTGGTTGATAAAGAGATAGTATACTACTAATATTATATATACTGGTGGTCAGGTCACTGGTCACTAGTCACACTGGCAGTGGCACTCCTGCAGCAAAAGTGTGCACTGTTTTAATATAATATTATGTACTCCTGGCTCCTGCTATAACCTATAACTGGCACTGCAGTAGTGCTCCCCAGTCTCCCCCACAATTATAAGCTGTGTGAGCTGAGCAGTCAGACAGATATATAATATATATTATATAGATGATGCAGCACACTGGCCTGAGCCTGAGCAGTGCACACAGATATGGTATGTGACTGACTGAGTCACTGTGTGTATCGCTTTTTTCAGGCAGAGAACGGATATATTAAATAAACTGCACTGTGTGTCTGGTGGTCACTCACTATATAATATATTATGTACTCCTGGCTCCTGCTATAACCTATAACTGGCACTGCAGTAGTGCTCCCCAGTCTCCCCCACAATTATAAGCTGTGTGAGCTGAGCAGTCAGACAGATATATATAATATTATATATAGATAATAGATGATGCAGCACACTGGCCTGAGCCTGAGCAGTGCACACAGATATGGTATGTGACTGAGTCACTGTGTGCTGTGTATCGCTTTTTTCAGGCAGAGAACGGATTATAAATAAAACTGGTGGTCACTATCAGCAAAACTCTGCACTGTACTGAGTACTCCTAATGCTCCCCAAAATTAGTAAATCAAGTGTCTCTCTAATCTATTCTAAACGGAGAGGACGCCAGCCACGTCCTCTCCCTATCAATCTCAATGCACGTGTGAAAATGGCGGCGACGCGCGGCTCCTTATATAGAATCCGAGTCTCGCGATAGAATCCGAGCCTCGCGAGAATCCGACAGCGTCATGATGACGTTCGGGCGCGCTCGGGTTAACCGAGCAAGGCGGGAAGATCCGAGTCGCTCGGACCCGTGAAAAAAAACATGAAGTTCTGGCGGGTTCGGATTCAGAGAAACCGAACCCGCTCATCTCTAGTGGTGTCATCTGCTCTGCCGGTCAATACCTTCACCTCTCTGAAGGAACCAACGGATAAGCGTGTGGAGGGTTGCTTGAAGTCTATTTACACTCTTGCTGGAGCTGTGCATAGGCCTACTATTGCGGCCTCTTGGACTGCTAAAGCTATAGATGCCTGGGTTCAGGAAGTTGAAGCGGAACTACGTCTAATTTTCCTGATAATGCTAGACAGTGTCTTTCATATATTATTACAGCCTCCCATTATATTCAGGAGGCGGCATCTGATGCAGGTATCCTGGCGGCAAAGGCAAAAGCAGCTACTACGTCTATTCTGGCTCGCCGGATCCTCTGGTTGCGGTCCTGGTCTTTAGATCTGAGCTCTAAAAAGACCTTTTAAGGGAAACATACTTTTTGGGGAAGATCTCAACAAGATCGTTGCTGACTTAGCATCTGCTGAGACTGCATGTCTGCCTAGTACTGCTCCTTCGGTTCCGAAGGCTAAGAGTACTTCCTTTCGTTCCTTACGACCTCCAGGTAAAGTAAAGGGTCAAGCGTACCCGGAACAGGCTCGCACTTCCAAATCCACTAAGCCCAAACCTAAACGTGCCTGGGCTGCCCATCAGCCTGCTTCCAAAACAGACAAGCCTGCTGCATGACGGCGCGGGCCTCCCCCTGGGGGATCCCAGGGTGGGAGGCCGACTTCTGCGGTTTGACCAGGTATGGTTACAGACCACTTCGGATGCCTGGGTGAGGGAAGTCGTCACTCACGGATACGCCATCTCTTTCAAGAAACGTCCCCCTCGCCAGTTTTACTCAACAAACATCCCCTCGGATCCGGTAAAAGCAAAAACTCTCCATCTGGTGGTACAATCCCTCCTGGACACAGAAGTGATAGTGCTGGTGCCTCTGAAGTAGAGTGGCAGGGGGTACTATTCAACGCTGTTCCTAGTTACGAAACTGAATGTGTCTTCCTGGCCCATTCTCAACCTCAAGTCTTTGAACAAATTTGTGAAAGTTTCCAAATTTCAAAACTCTTCACTCTATTGTTCTGGCTTTGGAGCCCAAGGACTATATGGTTTCCCTGGACATACAGGATGCTTACCTGCATATATCTATTGCAGTGTCGCATCAGCAATACCTGCGTTTTGCTATTGGCAATCTACATTTTAAATTCCAGGCCTTAGCTTTTGGTCTGACCACGGCTCCAAGAATTTTCACCAAGGTCATGGCGGTCATGACGGCTCTGCTCCGCCGTCAGGGTATCAGGATCCTGCCGTATCTGGACGACTTGTTGATCCTGGCGAACTCTCCAGAGGTTCTCCTTCGTCATCTGGAACTAACGGTCCAATGCCTGCAGGCCCACGGGTGGCTCATCAACTGGAAGAAATCTTCCCTGGTCCCTGCTCAGAGCATGGTGCACCTGGGAGCACAATTGGACACTGACAACCAGGGGTTGTTTTTGTCTCCGGAGAATGTCCTGAAACTTCAGGACAAGATAAGATGGTTCCTATCCCGCCCACGTGTGTCAATACACTCGGCGATGCAAGTACTAGATCTCATGGTGTCGGCTTTCAACATGGTAGAGTACGCTCAATTTCACTCCCGCCCTCTACAGAGGTTAATCCATTTCAACTGGGACGGCCTGCCTCACCGGTCACTGATCTGGTGACTACAGGACCAGCTACTGAGCAGGGGTTGTCTCTTCTGGATCTCCAACTGGGTCCTTCTGACGACGGATGCCAGTCTGCGGGGTTGGGGCACGGTGTTGGAGCAACACTCTCTTCAGGGTCGGTGGACCAGGGAGGAGTCTCTTCTCCTGATAAACATTCTGGAATTGCGGGCAGTGTTCAGCCCTGCCTCTGGTACAGAACAGGCCTGTTCAAGTACAGTCAGACCACGGTGGCGTACATAAATCATCAAGGCGGCACTCGAAGCCGCATGGCAATGAAGGAAGTGTCAAAGATCCTTCATTGGGCGGAACGCCATCTGCCAGCCATATCAGCAGTGTTCATTCCTGGAGTCCTCAAGTGGGAAGCCGACTTCCTCAGTCGTCAGGATGTACATGCCGGAGAGTGGAGCCTTCATCCGGAAGTCTTTCAACTCCTAGTGCACAGGTGGGTCCTACCAGATGTAGACCTGATGGCATCTCAACACAATCACAAGGTTGCGGTTGTCGGAGCAAGTACAAGGGATCCTCAAGCAGCGTTTGTGGATGCACTGGCAATTCCATGGAACTTTCGGCTGCCGTACGTGTTCCCTCCGATGTCACTTCTGCCCAGGGTAATACGTAAGTTCAAGCAAGAAGGAGGAATACTACTTCTAATTGCTCCAGCGTGGCCCAGACGGCATTGATTCTCAGACCTGCAGGGTCTCTCGATAGAGCGTCCTCTTCTACTTCCACAGCGCCCAGACCTCCTCGTTCAGGGCCCTTGTGTCTACCAGGCCTTGTGTCTACCAGGATTTGGCCCGGTTGGCTTTGACGGTGTGGCTCTTGAAGCTTCAGTTCTGAGGGCCAAAGGTTTTTCTGAGGCGGTCATTCAAACTATGTTGAAGGCCTGTAAACCGACTTTTGCTCGGATTTATCATAGGGTCTGGAATTCTTATTTCGCCTGGTGTGCGACTAACAATTATGATGTATACAATTCCAGCACTGCCAAACTTTTGGCTTTTCTGCAACATGGCCTGGATTTAGGCCTTCATCTGGCCTCCCTCAAGGTTCATATTTCTGCCTTGTCGATATGGTTTCAGAGAAAAACTGCGACTCTGCCTGATGTTCATACATTCACTCAGGGTGTTTTACGGATTCAACATCCCTGTGTCCCTCCTGTGGCTCCTTGGGATTTGTCGGATGTTCTAGACGCCTTACAAGAGTCTCCGTTTGAACCTCTTGAGTTTGTGGACCTTAAATGGCTTACTCTTAAGGTCCTGTTTTTACTGGCTATCGCCTCTGCTAGACGGGTATCAGACATGGGTGCCTTGTCCTGTCGGTCACCTTTTCTGCTTTTTCACCGTGACCGGGCGGTTCTAAGAACTCGCCCTGGTTATCTGCCTAAGGTGGTGTCGTCTTTCCACCTTAACCAAGAGGTTGTGGTTCTGGCCATTACCTCTCCAACTTTATCCTCCAAAGAGTGGTCTTTGGATGTGGTACGGGCTCTCCGCATTTATGTAAAGAGAACAGCTTCGCTCAGGAGATCTGATTCTCTCTTTGTTTTTTTTTGGTTTTCATAAACGTGGCTGGCCTGCTAATAAGCACACCTTGGCCAGATGGATTAGAATGGTGATTGCACATGCTTATGTACAGGCTGGTCTTCCAGCTCCTGCTACCATCAAAGCCCATTCTACTCGGTCTGTTGGACCTTCTTGGGCAGCCCGTCGTGGTGCGACCCTTGAACAATTGTGCAAGGCGGCCTTCGATACTTCCGCCTCCCAGGATACCTCCTTTGGACGCCGGGTTCTTGTGCCCGCTACAGTGCGTCCCCTCCCATAAGGAACTGCTTTAGGACATCCCCAATGTCATTCCCTGTGGAGCCCAGTGTACCCCGCAGCAGAAAATGAGATTTATGGTAAGAACTTACCTTTGTTAAATCTCTTTCTGCAGGTACACTGGATTCCACAGGGCACCCACCCTGACGCACTTAGCTTCTTTGGGTTTGTATGACATTAGCCGCTGGTACCTTCTCCTGTCGTGAGACTGTAGTGTATATGGCTACTAACTGTTGTCGTCTCTTTTACCTGCTACTGCATTGGACTGTTTAAAAAAAACTGAGCTCCAGTGCCTGGAGGCGGGGATATAGATAAGGCGCCGCTATGCATCCTGGGAACAGTTAAAGCTTTTAGCCTGTTGGTGCCTCGGATCAAGATCCAACTCTACACCCCCAGTGTAATTTCCTGTGGAATCCAGTGTACCTCGCAGAAAGTTATTTAACAAAGGTAAGTTCTTACCATAAATCTCCTTTTACCTACCTAATTAATTTTAATAGAAACCTTTAAAGACAGATTTTTGTACTGACCTATAAAGGGTAACACAATTACCTTTTATACAGATTATAAAATAGAGGCTCAGCAAATACAGTACCTAGTCGTCCATACATTGTAATACATTGCTGTCGTTTTCACTGCTTGGCCCTAATAAATGGGAAGCCGTTCTGTCCTCAAGTTGCAAACTCTAATAATGTTACACGCTAAACACTTGCTAAACTTTAATGATAAGGGAGCGCTGCATCATATCTCACCGCGCGCCCTCCTATTTCCAGCTCACAGATAACACAGTTACCGGCCGTCCATAATAATGATTCTACAGCAATCTTCTCGCATTGATTAATCAACGGGGAGAGGACACCTGAAGGGTGGACAGGCGTACCGGGAGAGCCAGACAAGGTGACATTATCTTGACTTTCATAGAAACATTTATTACTTGGACTTAATGAAGAATATGCCTGTGTTTCTCTAGATGACTATGATGTCAGAGACGGTTTACACAAATCTGCGGAAATGTTTTTCAAAACTTTTCAGCAGACAAGAAAGTTGCTGCTTCCAAGTGACTGAGGGCACAATTTTTATTTGCATTTGATAGTATCTTTCATAAGGTACTGGTCCGTAATTAATCATGAAAGAGAAGTGTGGTCCAAAATTAGGTCATCACCAAGATTATCTAGGTTAGGAGAACAATCGGCAAACAGTTCACTAAACCTATTTTCAGTAGTCTTTGTCTAATGACTTTTATCGCCCTTGTCATCTTAAGCTTCGGCTCCTGCGTCTCGATGTGTTACTCACAGTGCCTCTTTTTTGGTGAAAGGATAGACAAGTAACGGTTGGGCACTACAAGGATCATTTGGTGGCACAGACAAGAGGCAACTGGCAGACAAGGCTCATCAATTTGGGGAGAGGCAAGAGTAGGTAGTTATGAAAGAGGGGCAAATAAAAAGTGGACAGGCCCAAACAACAGTAAGGGGCTGAAAGGGAAAGAGTGACAAAAAGGGTGTTGTTACCTAGATACAATGGATCCTCGCTCATCTAGGCTTCTCTGCTGCACCTAGGTTTATTAGCATAAGACTTTCATCTATTGTTCTCAGCTGCAATACAGAGAGAACAATACAGCAGGCGATTAAGGGGGCCATTCCGAGTTGATCGCTAGCTGCAGTTGTTCGCAGCGCAGTGATCAGGCTAAAGATCGACATTTCTGCGCATGCGTATGCACCGCAATGTGCACGCGCGATGTGCGGGTACAAAGCCCTTTGTGGTTTTGCACAGGTTCTAGCGAAGCTTTCAGTCGCACGGCGCAACACAGGAAGATTGACAGGAAGGGGGCGTTTCTGGTAGTGATGAGCGCCTGAAATTTTTCGGGTTTTGTGTTTTGCTTTTGGGTTCGGTTCCGCGGCCGTGTTTTGGGTTCGACCGCGTTTTGGCAAAACCTCACCGAATTTTTTTTGTCGGATTCGGGTGTGTTTTGGATTCGGGTGTTTTTTTCAAAAAACCCTAAAAAACAGCTTAAATCATAGAATTTGGGGGTCATTTTGATCCCATATTATTATTAACCTCAAAAACCATAATTTCCACTCATTTTCAGTCTATTCTGAATACCTCACACCTCACAATATTATTTTTAGTCCTAAAATTTGCACCGAGGTCGCTGGATGACTAAGCTAAGCGACCCTAGTGGCCGACACAAACACCTGGCCCATCTAGGAGTGGCACTGCAGTGTCACGCAGGATGTCCCTTCCAAAAAACCCTCCCCAAACAGCACATGACGCAAAGAAAAAAAGAGGCGCAATGAGGTAGCTGTGTGAGTAAGATTAGCGACCCTAGTGGCCGACACAAACACCGGGCCCATTTAGGAGTGGCACTGCAGTGTCACGCAGGATGTCCCTTCCAAAAAACCCTCCCCAAACAGCACATGACGCAAAGAAAAAAAGAGGCGCAATGAGGTAGCTGTGTGAGTAAGATTAGCGACCCTAGTGGCCGACACAAACACCGGGCCCATCTAGGAGTGTCACTGCAGTGTCACGCAGGATGGCCCTTCCAAAAAACACTCCCCAAACAGCACATGACGCAAAGAAAAAAAGAGGCGCAATGAGGTAGCTGACTGTGTGAGTAAGATAAGCGACCCTAGTGGCCGACACAAACACCGGGCCCATTTAGGAGTGGCACTGCAGTGTCACGCAGGATGTCCCTTCCAAAAAACCCTCCCCAAACAGCACATGACGCAAAGAAAAAAAGAGGCGCAATGAGGTAGCTGACTGTGTGAGTAAGATAAGCGACCCTAGTGGCCGACACAAACACCGGGCCCATTTAGGAGTGGCACTGCAGTGTCACGCAGGATGTCCCTTCCAAAAAACCCTCCCCAAACAGCACATGACGCAAAGAAAAAGAAAAGAAAAAAGAGGTGCAAGATGGAATTGTCCTTGGGCCCTCCCACCCACCCTTATGTTGTATAAACAAAACAGGACATGCACACTTTAACCAACCCATCATTTCAGTGACAGGGTCTGCCACACGACTGTGACTGATATGACGGGTTGGTTTGGACCCCCCCCAAAAAAGAAGCAATTAATCTCTCCTTGCACAAACTGGCTCTACAGAGGCAAGATGTCCACCTCATCATCATCCTCCGATATATCACCGTGTACATCCCCCTCCTCACAGATTATCAATTCGTCCCCACTGGAATCCACCATCTCAGCTCCCTGTGTACTTTGTGGAGGCAATTGCTGCTGGTCAATGTCTCCGCGGAGGAATTGATTATAATTCATTTTAATGAACATCATCTTCTCCACATTTTCTGGATGTAACCTCGTACGCCGATTGCTGACAAGGTGAGCGGCGGCACTAAACACTCTTTCGGAGTACACACTTGTGGGAGGGCAACTTAGGTAGAATAAAGCCAGTTTGTGCAATGGCCTCCAAATTGCCTCTTTTTCCTGCCAGTATAAGTATGGACTGTGTGACGTGCCTACTTGGATGCGGTCACTCATATAATCCTCCACCATTCTTTCAATGGTGAGAGAATCATATGCAGTGACAGTAGACGACATGTCCGTAATCGTTGTCAGGTCCTTCAGTCCGGACCAGATGTCAGCATCAGCAGTCGCTCCAGACTGCCCTGCATCACCGCCAGCGGGTGGGCTCGGAATTCTGAGCCTTTTCCTCGCACCCCCAGTTGCGGGAGAATGTGAAGGAGGAGATGTTGACAGGTCGCGTTCCGCTTGACTTGACAATTTTCTCACCAGCAGGTCTTTCAACCCCAGCAGACTTGTGTCTGCCGGAAAGAGAGATCCAAGGTAGGCTTTAAATCTAGGATCGAGCATGGTGGCCAAAATGTAGTGCTCTGATTTCAACAGATTGACCACCCGTGAATCCTTGTTAAGCGAATTAAGGGCTCCATCCACAAGTCCCACATGCCTAGCGGAATCGCTCCGTGTTAGCTCCTCCTTCAATGTCTCCAGCTTCTTCTGCAAAAGCCTGATGAGGGGAATGACCTGACTCAGGCTGGCAGTGTCTGAACTGACTTCACGTGTGGCAAGTTCAAAGGGCAGCAGAACCTTGCACAACGTTGAAATCATTCTCCACTGCGCTTGAGACAGGTGCATTCCACCTCCTATATCGTGCTCAATTGTATAGGCTTGAATGGCCTTTTGCTGCTCCTCCAACCTCTGAAGCATATAGAGGGTTGAATTCCACCTCGTTACCACTTCTTGCTTCAGATGATGGCAGGGCAGGTTCAGTAGTTTTTGGTGGTGCTCCAGTCTTCTGTACGTGGTGCCTGTACGCCGAAAGTGTCCCGCAATTCTTCTGGCCACCGACAGCATCTCTTGCACGCCCCTGTCGTTTTTTAAATAATTCTGCACCACCAAATTCAAGGTATGTGCAAAACATGGGACGTGCTGGAATTTGCCCATATTTAATGCACACACAATATTGCTGGCGTTGTCCGATGCCACAAATCCACAGGAGAGTCCAATTGGGGTAAGCCATTCCGCGATGATCTTCCTCAGTTGCCGTAAGAGGTTTTCAGCTGTGTGCGTATTCTGGAAGGCGGTGATACAAAGCGTAGCCTGCCTAGGAAAGAGTTGGCGTTTGCGAGATGCTGCTACTGGTGCCGCCGCTGCTGTTCTTGCGGCGGGAGTCCATACATCTACCCAGTGGGCTGTCACAGTCATATAGTCCTGACCCTGCCCTGCTCCACTTGTCCACATGTCCGTGGTTAAGTGGACATTGGGTACAGCTGCATTTTTTAGGACACTGGTGACTCTTTTTCTGAGGTCTGTGTAAATTTTCGGTATCGCCTGCCTAGAGAAATGGAACCTAGATGGTATTTGGTACCGGGGACACAGTACCTCCAACAAGTCTCTAGTTGGCTCTGCAGTAATGATGGATACCGGAACCACGTTTCTCACCACCCAGGATGCCAAGGCCTCAGTTATCCGCTTTGCAGTAGGATGACTGCTGTGATATTTCATCTTCCTCGCAAAGGACTGTTGGACAGTCAATTGCTTGGTGGAAGTAGTAAAAGTGGTCTTACGACTTCCCCTCTGGGATGACCATCGACTCCCAGCAGCAACAACAGCAGCGCCAGCAGCAGTAGGCGTTACACGCAAGGATGCATCGGAGGAATCCCAGGCAGGAGAGGACTCGTCAGAATTGCCAGTGACATGGCCTGCAGGACTATTGGCATTCCTGGGGAAGGAGGAAATTGACACTGAGGGAGTTGGTGGGGTGGTTTGCGTGAGCTTGGTTACAAGAGGAAGGGATTTACTGGTCAGTGGACTGCTTCCGCTGTCACCCAAAGTTTTTGAACTTGTCACTGACTTATTATGAATGCGCTGCAGGTGACGTATAAGGGAGGATGTTCCGAGGTGGTTAACGTCCTTACCCCTACTTATTACAGCTTGACAAAGGGAACACACGGCTTGACACCTGTTGTCCGCATTTCTGTTGAAATACCTCCACACCGAAGAGCTGATTTTTTTGGTATTTTCACCAGGCATGTCAACGGCCATATTCCTCCCACGGACAACAGGTGTCTCCCCGGGTGCCTGACTTAAACAATCCACCTCATCTTCAATCTGACTATCAGGAACTGGACTGCGGGTGCTCCTTCCAGCACTTGCAGGGGGCGTGCAAATGGTGGAAGGCGCATGCTCTTCACGTCCAGTGTTGGGAAGGTCAGGCATCGCAACCGACACAATTGGACTCTCCTTGTGGATTTGGGATTTCGAAGAACGCACAGTTCTTTGCGGTGCTACTGCTTTTGCCAGCTTGAGTCTTTTCATTTTTCTAGCGAGAGGCTGAGTGCCTCCATCCTCATGTGAAGCTGAACCACTAGCCATGAACATAGGCCAGGGCCTCAGCCGTTCCTTGCCACTCCGTGTGGTAAATGGCATATTGGCAAGTTTACGCTTCTCCTCCGACAATTTTATTTTAGGTTTTGGAGTCCTTTTTTTACTGATATTTGGTGTTTTGGATTTGACATGCTCTGTACTATGACATTGGGCATCGGCCTTGGCAGACGACGTTGCTGGCATTTCATCGTCTCGGCCATGACTAGTGGCAGCAGCTTCAGCACGAGGTGGAAGTGGATCTTGATCTTTCCCTAATTTTGGAACCTCAACATTTTTGTTCTCCATATTTTAATAGGCACAACTAAAAGGCACCTCAGGTAAACAATGGAGATGGATGGATACTAGTATACAATTATGGACGGACTGCCGAGTGCCGACACAGAGGTAGCTACAGCCGTGAACTACCGTACTGTACTGTGTCTGCTGCTAATATAGACTGGTTGATAAAGAGATGTAGTAGTATGTATAAGTATAAAGAAGAAAGAAAAAAAAACCACGGGTAGGTGGTATACAATTATGGACGGACTGCCGAGTGCCGACACAGAGGTAGCTACAGCCGTGGACTACCGTACTGTACTGTGTCTGCTGCTAATATAGACTGGTTGATAAAGAGATGTAGTAGTATGTATAAGTATAAAGAAGAAAGAAAAAAAAACCACGGGTAGGTGGTATACAATTATGGATGGACTGCCGAGTGCCGACACAGAGGTAGCTACAGCCGTGGACTACCGTACTGTACTGTGTCTGCTGCTAATATAGACTGGTTGATAAAGAGATGTAGTAGTATGTATAAGTATAAAGAAGAAAGAAAAAAAAACCACGGGTAGGTGGTATACAATTATGGACGGACTGCCGAGTGCCGACACAGAGGTAGCTACAGCCGTGGACTACCGTACTGTACTGTGTCTGCTGCTAATATAGACTGGTTGATAAAGAGATGTAGTAGTATGTATAAGTATAAAGAAGAAAGAAAAAAATACCACGGGTAGGTGGTATACAATTATGGACGGACTGCCGAGTGCCGACACAGAGGTAGCTACAGCCGTGGACTACCGTACTGTACTGTGTCTGCTGCTAATATAGACTGGTTGATAAAGAGATGTAGTAGTATGTATAAGTATAAAGAAGAAAGAAAGAAAAACCACGGGTAGGTGGTATACAATTATGGACGGACTGCCGAGTGCCGACACAGAGGTAGCTACAGCCGTGAACTACCGTACTGTACTGTGTCTGCTGCTAATATAGACTGGTTGATAAAGAGATGTAGTAGTATGTATGTATAAAGAAGAAAGAAAAAAAAACCTCGGGTAGGTGGTATACAATTATGGACGGACTGCCGAGTGCCGACACAGAGGTAGCTACAGCCGTGGACTACCGTACTGTACTGTGTCTGCTGCTAATATAGACTGGTTGATAAAGAGATGTAGTAGTATGTATGTATAAAGAAGAAAGAAAAAAAAACCACGGGTAGGTGGTATACAATTATGGATGGACTGCCGAGTGCCAACACAGAGGTAGCTACAGCCGTGAACTACCGTACTGTGTCTGCTGCGACTGGATGATAAATAATGATATAAAAAATATATATATATCACTACTGCAGCCGGACAGGTATATATTATATAATGACGGACCTGCTGGACACTGTCTGTCAGCAGAATGAGTTTTTTATAGAATAAAAAAAAAAACACCACACAAGTGAAGTCACACGACGAGTGTTTAACTTTTTCAGGCAATCACAATATAGTATACTACTAACTATACTGGTGGTCAGTGTGGTCAGGTCACTGGTCAGTCACACTGGCAGTGGCACTCCTGCAGCAAAAGTGTGCACTGTTTAATTTTAATATAATATGTACTCCTGGCTCCTGCTATAACCTATAACTGGCACTGCAGTGCTTCCCAGTCTCCCCCACAATTATAAGCTGTGTGAGCTGAGCACAGTCAGATATATATACATAGATGATGCAGCACACTGGGCTGAGCAGTGCACACAGATATGGTATGTGACTGAGTCACTGTGTGTATCGTTTTTTTCAGGCAGAGAACGGATATATTAAATAAAACTGCACTGTCTGGTGGTCACTGTGGTCAGTCACTAGTAAACTCTGCACTCTCTACACTTCTACAGTACTCCTAAGCTCCAGTAAATCAGGTCAATCTCTCTCTCTCTCTCTCTCTCTCTTCTAATCTAAATGGAGAGGACGCCAGCCACGTCCTCTCCCTATCAATCTCAATGCACGTGTGAAAATGGCGGCGACGCGCGGCTCCTTATATAGAATCCGAGTCTCGCGAGAATCCGACAGCGTCATGATGACGTTCGGGCGCGCTCGGGTTAACCGAGCAAGGCGGGAGGATCCGAGTCTGCTCGGACCCGTGAAAAAAACCATGAAGTTCGGGCGGGTTCGGATTCAGAGAAACCGAACCCGCTCATCTCTAGTTTCTGGGTGTCAACTGACCATTTTCTGGGAGTGTTTGGAAAAACGCAGGCGTGCCGGGGAAAACGCAGGCGTGGCTTTGCGAATGCTGGGCGGGTGTGTGTCATCAAAAGCCAACCCTCCAGCGTTAGAATCTACGCACACGAAGAGTAAGTCCAGGGCTGGTCTTGTTTTGCACAAAATGTGTTTGCAGGTGCTCTGCTGCACAGGCGTTCGCACTTCTGCAAAGCGAAAATACACTCCCCGGTGGGCGGCGACAATGCGTTTGCACGGCTGCTAAAAACTGCTAGCGAGCGAACAACTCGGAGTGACCCCCTAAGTCATTACAGCAGGGGATTAAGTTCGACTGCCCTTGCTCAATTAATCCTATTAAAGGGATAGATGTGCAGGGCTCCATCTGTACTGATCGTAAGAGTATTATGGTTATTTAAATTAGCTGCAGTTGTACCAGAATGTTTAATTTCCTATAAATTTGCCCCAGAAGCCATAGAGTGACTATAGGTTTAGCAAAAATGAAATGAAACCATAGGTCTCTCACTTCTATTTCTTTTCCAAAGGCCTTATAGTTTGCACTGCCCCAGACCAGGAATTCTGTACATCCTATATAAGTACAGTCACCGTGCACCCTGGTGTTTACAAAGTGCTAGTCATATGTTTAACATATTGCCTTCTTCCCCCAGTTGCCAGACCCCTCAGCCGAGCACTAGCCACCAACCTCTAACTGGAACCTCCAGGCGCCTCCACCTCACAATGCTCTCCAAGGGATAAATTACTAAGATGGGAGTTCTATCAAAGATGGGATGTTGCCAGTAGCAACCAATCAGATTCTACTTTACTCTATTTATCTATAATCTTTTAGACGATAATACCGGGAATCTGATTGGTTGCTATGGGTAACATCCCATCTTAAACAGAACTCCCATCATAGTAAATTTACCCCCAAGTGTTTATTTATTCAGGGGAAGCAGAAAGTGCTACTATTAAGGTCATACAGGCCTACAGTTAGGGTGGTAACAAGTGCCTCCAACCCTTGTGCTGTCACCAAATGGAAACCAATGTATTGGTTCTTTCTTTCCAAACTGTGCTGGTGACCTGAGAAATGGTTCTCAATGCCCTCGGATTTTGGATTATTACATATCCTGGATTGAGCAGCACAATCTTTCAGTCGCTTAGAATAACTTTAGAGCCCGCCCAGTTCATGACGTCAGTCCCCGATGGATCGGGCAGTGTGTATGCTAAACACACTGCCCGATCCGTCCATAGATATATCTGCTGATCAATTGATCAGCAGCTATATCTACCAGTGTGTACCCACATTTAGATCCATTCAATGGTTTTCTTGTTATTTTTTTGTTTTCATTTTAAGACTTTAGATTTTCGCTTTATCAAACCATCCGCAAGCGTGACAAGACATGACCATAGCGGGGAGCATGGGTCCGGGGGCCCACTGCTGTTCTTTTGTGGACAGGGTGAGAAATGGGCATTGCGGGGATCATGGCCCCAGGTCCAACTGCTGTTCTTGTGTGGACAGGGTGAGGCATGGCCATTGCGGGGAGTATGACCCTAGGTCCCACTGCTGTTCTTCTGTGGACAGGGTGAGACATGGCCATTGCGGGGATCATGGCCCCAGGTCAAACTGCTGTTCTTGTGTGGACAGGGTGAGACATGGCCATTGCGAGGAGTATGACCCTAGGTCCCACTGCTGTTCTTCTGTGGACAGGGTGAGACAGGACCATTGCGGGGAGCATGGACACAGGTCGCACTGCTGTTCTTCTGTGGACAGGGTGAGACATGGCCACTGCGGGGAGTATGACCCTAGGTCCCACTGCTGTTCTTCTGTGGACAGAGTGAGCCATGACCATTGCGGGGAGCATGGTCCCTGGTCCCAGTGCTGTTCTTCTGTAGACAGGGTGAGACATGACCATTGCGGGGAGCATGGCCCCAGGTCCCAGTGCTGTTCTTCTGTAGACAGGGTGAGACATGACCGTTGTGGGGAGCATGGCCTTGGGTCTCACTGCTGCTCTTCTGTGGACAGAGTGGCCCAGTGAGTCTGGGATACACACCAGTAAGATCTAATCTTGCAGGATTTGAGTAAATCCAGTGGGATAGACCTGAAAAGCAGGAGGAAGAGAAGATTGCCCTGTAGCTCCCTTAGCATCTGAACAGACCGGTCCAGATATTGAGCGAGCTATAGGAGCATCTCAGGTACTTTCTGAAGACATACAATGGGTATACATAATGACTTACAGAAAGCATCTGCCATGCTGAGTGGCACTATGATCAGGTAGAGTAGTATTTGGTGTATATTCAGCTGGGCATTGTGCAGAAAGGTGACTGCCAGAATGGACCAACTCTGGATTGACATACAGGACAAGCCTCTGCTTCAGACAGGAGTGGAAAAGCAGATAGCTCTTGTGGATTTCAGCATATTGCACATGTGCCAAAGTAAGAATTTTGTGACTGCGTCGGTTGGATCAGGTATATGCACAAAGGCTGAGATCACTAATGCGTTCTTCAGCGAACCACACTTTCCGTGAAATGGGCATTTTTGAACAATTCACATGAAGGGAAGGGAAGGGATGGGGGATTTTGGTTGTACAGTGACACGAAGCATACCCGCTACCTTGTCATGCATGTGAGGCGCTTTAATGCTCCTGATGGTGAGCCACATCCCTGGAGTTCATTTTTAAATTATGGTAACTCTGCTTTCTGGTCACATTAGCTGACTCTATGTATAATTTAGATGTGCTGTTCCCGGGAATGTGCTGGATCTCTGTTTAATAGAAACGAGGAGCCCTGGTTAATATTTTTATGAGTAATTGAACATATCATTTCCCCAGCAGAAGTTAACTAGCATATTGACCGTAATGACAACTGAGCAATTACCATAAATTAGCATCAAGCTGATGCACGGCACAGAATAACGTAGTTTTGTCTTATATTTTTTGTTTCGACATCAATACTAGTAAAGTTTCATACTGGTCAGAGAGACACGTGAGCAATTACTGTAAATTAGCATTCAGCTGATTCACTGTATAGGAAGACTCCGATCGTTACTATTGGATACCAGAGACTTGAAAAATAGCCAGATACCCACTAATCGTGATTAAGGTCTGCAGAGAGCTCTGCTCTGTTTCATTAGGAAACATTATGCGTACACTTCATTTTTTTTTTAGTAGGGCAAATTGTTTAACTATTTATGGGGTATTGCTGGTAGTTCACGCTCTCAGGCTGGAGAAGCTAATCTCGGTGGACCCAAAGGTGGACTTGCAGGGTGTCAAAGTCGAAAAATATCATGATTCACATGCCTTGTACTAACCCCATGCACATGCCCGCTGCACGTGCACCTGGTCTGCGGTGAGTGCGCATGTCCGCAAATTGCGTAAGATCGCTCTGGCGATCACGCGCGTGTTATGCACATTTACGGTAGAGTTTGTGAGCGTGTAGCGGGCGACTCGATCGTAACATATTTAACCTATATAGTGTGTTTTGTAGATAATATTTCTCTTAACAATGTCAGTAAAAATGTTTAGTTTAAATGGTTCGTGGACATGGGGATTCCTCTTTGCATGATATGAAGGGTCAGGCAAAGGTTGGAAGGTGGTGTTTAGTATCCAGCTGTAGAGTATTTTAATAGTAACGTTTCGGTGTTGGTTAACTTAGGAAGAGATTGTTCGCTGCTGCGTATAGTTATGCACAAAAGTATGTTTGGAACATTAAATGTATTTGCAGTTTAATTACACATGCAGGGGGAATCCAGAGGATACCTCCCACCTGGGCAGTTGGAGAAGGACACAGCCCACCTGTTTAAACCCACCTATGACCTTTACTATAATGTGGAGACACATTCCTGTGTCCAATGAACAATGAGATTGTAGGGACCATTGTATTGTGAATGTATGCTGTAAATATAAGGACCACCATTGCTGGGACACTCACTCACTCACTCTCTGCAAGGTTTTCACACTGAAGGCTAGAGGCCTGGTCCAGGAGCGCTTGCGAATCATTCCCATGTGTGTAAGTTCATTGTAGCCATTTCTTCCCTTTGTCTATGCCATTCATTCTCTCTCTGTGTACTTGTGTTTGCAATCGTTAGCTATTGTTTATATTTCTTTTATGTTATTCTGTTTAGTTATTAATGTTAGGTTTGTAGTGTATAAGCTGTAACTGTTTTTCCCCTTTTACATACTAAAATCATCTAAGAAGGTGTTGGAACCTTACCAAGTGTTGTGTGATTCACCATTTATTACTAAGGGTTTCTGAGCATCTCAATCGCTCAAACAGCTTGCTTAATAACAAGGTTAACCAGTGTTACATCATTGCAGTATCTCAGTACTAAGGTTTACAGTATAAGCATATTCTGTATTTAAGGTTTAAAAGGTTATTAACTGTGTGTATGCTCGCTGTGTGTATTCCGTACACCCAGCGCAGCGTGTGTACGTAACTTGCGTACCACATGCGAGGTCTTTGTACGCAAATAGCGTACGAAGTGCGTAGCACGTGCATGTGGTTTAGCGGCCATTACGGCTTCACGGTATTAGCAAATAGCTTATGTTAAAAGGTAAATATTTGACTCTATCAATTGGGGCGATCGTCCAGGCCTCCTCATATCCACAGCCTAGTAGGACAAAGCATACTTTTATCTATCAGCAAAGGTCGGGAAGGTAGTATCCCCTGTTATCCGTTTGGTGGTTGGGGATACAGTAGTGCTGATTAGATAAAGCGTCTGCTCCGCTTGGTTTGTAGGGATGCTGGTGGGATCCGGAACCGAAAGGTAAGAACGTTAAGCTATTGTTTTTTTAATCTGTTTAGTTTCTGTTTGGTGCCAACTGCACACGCAAGACACGTAACACACGCACACACCTGTACTCTGCATATCTGATCATATTGTTGCAAAACAAGGTTCAAATGAGTCATATTGTGTGATTCAGATTGGATTGCTTATCTGTTTAAGTAGGTTTAAAAGTATTTGTAAAAGTTTGCATAGCTTGATAGTTTTGTTTTTAACCCAGGCCTAAAATAACTTCAGGGGCTTGCATGGTGATTTTTTTTGTGACAAAAGAAGCTGCATGGTCTGTCCTCCATTTTGTGTAACCCTCATGGATGTGAAAGGGGAAGGAGCAGCGGCCATTTTGGGGAAAGTCATTTTTTTTTAAAATAGCTGATTTTCAGTCTACTCAGGAATAATCAGCCGTCCCTTGTCAAAAAAGAAATCACCATTTACGAGTTTCCAATGCATTTATTTAACCCATGTCATAATCAATTATAAATAGTTCAGATGGGGCTTAATGAAAATTAATAGTAAAATGAATATTTGATATAAGAACGACACACAGAGATAAAACAGAGTTGTTGTTTCTTTTTCTTTCTTTTCTCTCTTCTGTACCTCCAAGATTCTGTTGAACTCTACTGCTTGTGAGATGGGCCATTGAAATGCAAATTAACCTGTGTAACTGGTTTTTTTCCCTAGCAGTGAAAAAATCGCCTTCACAGACAGTCAAAAGCATATTCATATGCAAATTAGAAGCACTGAATAAGTAAATGAGTCTCAGGAAACCAGTGGATGGTACATAGATATAATATTATAATTATGTGTGTGTTTACAGCAATGTATGTTCTGCAGGATGGCTATACAATATGAATCATACTATTGGAAGCATTGATTATTAGATTAATTTAGAATTTTCATTTGTGTATTCTCACATATCTACCTTCCTGTTTGCCATTTGCATTGATAACGTGCTGAGAAAATTTGCTGCTATTTTAAAAAGTAAGGAGTAATACTTAAGGGAGTAATTGTAAAAAACACGCACACAGCATAGAAGATACTGTGTGGTGTTCGGTAAGCGATTATAGTGAAATATCGCTTACATTTATAGAAGCGTGTTATTTGTGTTACTGCGAACGTATCCAGCCTGTGTACACGTGTCTCTCACCGAGTGCGAGTCAAGCGTACGCAACGTAAAGGCCTACACACGTGGCGTGTTTACGCAACGTGCGTACAGATACGCCCACTAGATACAAATCACACGATAGCATTGTTTTAGTAAGGCGATACGGAAGCCTCGAGATAATAGCACAATTTCTTTCAGTTTCCTAAAACTAGTTTAAAAAGATCCTTCTCTTGCTGCATCTCCTCTGGGATTAACCTGTGTTACCTGAATGAAAGTAATTTTCTGTACAGAAAAATCAAAGTATATTTGAAGTGAAAGAAGCGTGTGTATGCAAGTGAATTTTTCTTTGGGTGAACCTTGAGAAAAATCGGGATCTCGTAGAAGTACACCCGTGAAGTGAAGCACGTGGTGGCGTGGGAGGCATCTCACGTTAACAGTGAAATAAGGTAAAAGGAGCAAGTAGTGTTACAGCAGACCAGAAGGTCGCTAAGTTTCTGAAGACCCTGACTTAAGAAAGGTCAGAGGTAGTGGGCGCAACCCACAGAGAGGTTGGCGCAAAACCCATATAGGCCCGTGTTGAGAATACGCTCCGGCTGAAGGTTTCGCAGCCTAAACAACCGATTCCGCTGGTCGTAAGGCGGATAAGTAATAGTTACTTATACGAAGTGCGACTGTACTGCACGTAATTGTGTGCATTAGTTGGTTACCTTGATACCCATTCAGTTTTTGTGGGATCATAAACGCTATTTGTACATTCTAACGTGATTTGTGTAGGTTTTTTTTATTTTAAGGGAGGTTCGCTGTTCACTTAGGAATTCTTCAACAGCCAATACTTACTGGGGAGGGTAGCATACTCCCACACGCCCCAGTAAATAGCGGTTCATAGGGGCCCTGGGTTGAGTACAGCAGCGCTAATGCAGTTTCTGGGTGTATTGGTCAACGTGGGCGAGAGGGAGTGAAGGCACTTAAGCTTTCACCGTCGCCTTACCTCAGGCAACTTGTTTTTTTGTAGGAATTTGCAAAGACGGCAATACCTGCAAATAATGGGGGCCAGTTGCTCAAGTAAGGGGCGATCAACCAAGGTTCAGGTTGATTTAGTACCACGACCAGTTGGGTCGGCGAGGTATATAATGTGTGAAAAATACGGATCACACACAGAGGTTCTATGCAATGAGTGGGAACGTATGACTGTGAACGATGGAGAACAGTTCTCCAGGGTGGGCAGTTTTGATCCTGAGGTGTTGCAAAATTTAAGGAGAAGGATAGGTCTCATAAAATCCAGAAAGCAACGGAATAGACATTATAACTGTTTACATTTATGGCAACAGGAAAGTGAGATACAAAGGAAAGTAGCTTACACAGCTTGTTCTCACTTTAGCAGGAAACATATGGCAACTGGAGAAGCAATGGCTACAGAGAATGGCATACTGGGATATGATGATAATTGTGCACTTAGTAACTGTATTAATAATGATAAGAGTAAATGTAATAAATGTAATAATGATAGAAGGAAAACTGATAAATGTACAAATTCTAACCCGTGCAAGATGCACCCCATGTTAAACTTCCCTCAGGATTACAAGCAAGAAAGTGAGCCCAGCACGATGACGGCACCTTTTCCAGCAGCCATCATACGAGACACCCAGGTGGGCACGGCCCAATCGGTAAAGGCAGTAGTCAAACCCCCTTACAGAGGGTCAGGTGAGGTCGTGTCCGCAGGTAAGTATGATATTGTATATTATACACAGACAAATGCACCTCATATTGTAGAGTCAACACAAGAGGATGTAGTTGAACTTAATCCTGTCAGGGTGATTGCAGTCCCAAATGGACAGACTGACGCTCTGGGAATCACTCCCGCCAGGGACAGTGCAATGCACTGCCCCTGGTCCCGGACAGAATTGAGGACAATTATGTCTGAATTTCCCGATCCCAGGAAAGATCTAGCTGCATGCCAAAGTTTCATTAGAAAACTAGGTAACGCCACTGAACCCACTAACAAAGGTTGGCGAACAGTACTGCGGGCATGTCTGCCCTCCACTATTGACCCTTTGAAATTCATTTCTGATTGTTGGTTAGATGAAGAGAGACCTCTCACTGATGCATACAATCAGGAAAATGTTAAGCAGATCAACATGCAATTAGGAGTATATTTCCCAACTGTTGTCAAGTGGAACAAAATCTTCTCCATAAGACAAAAAGAAGGTGAAACTGCTTCTAATTATTTCAATCGAGCACTGCAAATAATGGCTAGATACACTGGGATCGCGGACATTGAGGAAAATGTACATCATAGAAAAGTAGCAGTTTATGTATTGATGGAAGGTTTAACAAAAGCGTTGAGAACAAGGGTACAGACCACTCAACCTAACTGGAGAAGTATCTCAGTGGCTGCGTTAAGAAAGTCCGCTGTTGGGCACGAGCGGAACATCAGCAAACACAGGGAGACACAGGGCGGTAAGCAGATGACCATAAGTAAGCTACCTGAGCCAAAACCCCAGGCCCCTGGCACATGGAGGAAGCCGAGGGTTTGTTATCTTTGTAAAAGGGAAGGGCATTATGCCAGCAACTGTAACAGCCCATATAAAGTCATACCCCCTAGACAAGAACACGAGCAAAGTTATGACACACGCAATTGTAATCAGGGATCATATATGAAGAATTTTGGTCCGCACCTGTAATTTGCAGCCAGTAAAGCTGATCATTAGCCTTGATAGTAAGCCTGAGGTTACAGTCAATGTAATGGGGAGGTCAGTTCCTCGTAGACACAGGGACGGCCGGGTAAACTTTGTAATTTATCTTTAAATGTTTTCTTCTCATCTCTAACGTTCACCAACAGAACTCAAACGTCACATGACTACTTGGTCTTTTTCAGAGGTCTACCCAACCCCAGTATATCTTACCAGCATCGTTGTGTTTGGCCAGACGCAAAGGGTGGAGAGTGGAGATACTGGTGGGGGAGACTGTGCAGAGATACCGGTGGACATGTTGATGCGACAGCCTGTTGATGAATCTGACAATGTTTTCCTTTTCTATTTGTTCTCTCTCTCTTTTTGTTCTTTCATGTTTTACGGATAGTATGTCACACATCAGTTACACAAATGGTAATGCAAGATTTATGCTCCTTACAGAAAGATCGCTGATTTGGAAAGAATATTGTATCACCGGAGTGTTCGTTTTGGGAAGACTGAGAGACAGCACCTTTGAGATGACAACTGAGCAAGAAGAACAACAAGACTAGAGGACAAATTATCGTAACAAGTTTTTTTCCCTTCAATTATTTTCTGTACCCCCATTACAACTTTCTCTTTCTCCTCCTGTAAGATGGACTTACCCCAAGAGACTGCAGTCCGTGTTTTCCTGTTGACCCTGTTGTTGACCAGAGCAGTCTGTTTCGGTGAGAGTACCAGAGAGGCCAAGGAAGGATCTGGGATGGGTTCTGATGACAAGGACGGACTCGTAGAATTCCAAGAACAACACAATCACCGAGCAAAGGCGAGTATCAGAAAACGATCTGGTAGCCATGACATTAATAGACATTGTGAAGGATTGTTAGCTGAAGAGAACTGCATCTGTAGGAATTGTGAAAATATAGTTGAGGACGGTTGCATCAAGAAATGTCAGTCCAGTTTTAATATTAACATGGACCGGCATCCATTGAGTGACTATCACTCACTGGTGGGTAAAGTGTTAAATCAGACAGACTGTTGGGTGTGCTCACAAATACCTCAAGGTCATAGAAAGTCAGAACTAGTGCCATACTCTTTAACGGTAGATAAGGTACTTGAGTTAAAGGGTGGGAGACCGGTGGACAAGAGATTTAATATTTCTAGTCCTCCTAGTTTAAAGCTCCACCAATACCATGTAGATAGGTCCCTAATATGTTTTAACAGTTCCAATTCCCGAAAGCCGGGAAATTGGGAAGTGTCATGGAACAACCAAACCATGACATTTTCACATAGAGCCGACAGAATGCCCATAGACTCAGAACTTATACGCCACATAGCCGACAGTGGAAAATATTTCCGGTATAGGTACACTCTAGGAAGTAGGACCATGCGAGTTGGAGAAGTATCACCAGGATACTGTGCACATATCATACAACCTGATACGTGTACTAGACAAATGAGAGAGTTAGGGATAGGACTTTTTACATGGAAGGTTTGTAAATGGTTATGTCATATTCTGTCCCATATGTTCTCCCCGATGACGCATATTTCATATGTGGGAGAAAGGCGTATAGGTTCCTTGCCCCAAACTCAGAGGGATTGTGTTACATTGGAAAAGTGTTGCCTGAAGTGAATTTATGACCCAACGATTGAGACGATGTTGTGATAAGATATGATTCCAAGGACCGTTTCTTTCACCCATTTCTCCTTTGGTTTTCTCCAAGATACCAAGAAATCCACCTGGAAGAAGAATTTGATGACCTTTTACACAGACCACTGATGAACTGTGTCACAGACACCTAATGAGCTTTTAGAGACTGTAATTCTTTTTATGGACACTTGAAGAAGCTTTGTTTGCCAATTACCGCAAAGCTACAGTAAAGACACGACAATCCGGACAAGACATCAGACAAGACATCAACAAGACCCCAATCAGCGACCACATACATAATCATACGACTGCATTTATAATGCATGTTTCTTATCTTCATCTCTACTATCTTCAGGTAGTGACACACATAGTCGACAGGTAATATAGGCACATATATTAGCACTCACATATTATCCTCTTTCATGTATCATCAACTAATGTGCACCCCATTTGTTGGAATTAAAAGCCGAAAAGAGCTCGGTAGAGTTTGACAGCCCATCCACAGACCCTTAATACGGGATAAGAAGGATTCAATGTATACTTCGCAATACCTCGAAGCTTGATTTAGAACACGTACGGCACGATGATACATGACCCCTCAGACATGGATTTCATACACACATGCTATTACTATCTCACTAGGTCATACATTTCCCACCTCCTCCTCTCCTCCCTACTCCCAATCATAATGAGGTATTTCATGATAACATATATTTTTCTGTTTGGATTATTTAGATAGTGGCAGTTATTGTTGACTGCCAAAGGCTGGACTGTCAAAGTCGAAAAATATCATGATTCACATGCCTTGTACTAACCCCATGCACATGCTCGCTGCACGTACACCTGGTCTGCGGTGAGTGCGCATGTCCGCAAATTGCGTAAGATCGCTCCGGCGATCACGCGCGTGTTATGCGCATTTACGGTAGAGTTTGTGAGCGTGTAGCGGGCGACTCGATCGTAACATATTTAACCTATATAGTGTGTTTTGTAGATAATATTTCCCTTAACAATGTCAGTAAAAATGTTTAGTTTAAATGGTTCGTGGACATGGGGATTCCTCTTTGCATGATATGAAGGGTCAGGCAAAGGTTGGAAGGTGGTGTTTAGTATCCAGCTGTAGAGTATTTTAATAGTAACGTTTCGGTGTTGGTTAGGAAGAGATTGTTCGCTGCTGCGTATAGTTATGCACAAAAGTATGTTTGGAACATTAAATGTATTTGCAGTTTAATTACACATGCAGGGGGAATCCAGAGGATACCTCCCACCTGGGCAGTTGGAGAAGGACACAGCCCACCTGTTTAAACCCACCTATGACCTTTACTATAATGTGGAGACACATTCCTGTGTCTAATGAACAATGAGATTGTAGGGACCATTGTATTGTGAATGTATGCTGTAAATATAAGGACCACCATTGCTGGGACACTCACTCACTCACTCTCTGCAAGGTTTTCACACTGAAGGCTAGAGGCCTGGTCCAGGAGCGCTTGCGAATCATTCCCATGTGTGTAAGTTCACTGTAGCCATTTCTTCCCTTTGTGTATGCCATTCATTCTCTCTCTGTGTACTTGTGTTTGCAATCGTTAGCTATTGTTTATATTTCTTTTATGTTATTCTGTTTAGTTATTAATGTTAGGTTTGTAGTGTATAAGCTGTAACTGTTTTTCCCCTTTTACATACTAAAATCATCTAAGAAGGTGTTGGAACCTTACCAAGTGTTGTGTGTTTCACCATTTATTACTAAGGGTTTCTGAGCATCTCAATCGCTCAAACAGCTTGCTTAATAACAAGGTTAACCAGTGTTACATCATTGCAGTATCTCAGTACTAAGGTTTACAGTATAAGCATATTCTGTATTTAAGGTTTAAAAGGTTATTAACTGTGTGTACGCTCGCTGTGTGTATTCCGTACACCCAGCGCAGCGTGTGTACGTAACTTGCGTACCACGTACGAGGTCTTTGTACGCAAATAGCGTACGAAGTGCGTAGCATGTGCACGTGGGTTAGCGGCCATTACGGCTTCACGGTATTAGCAAATAGCTTATGTTAAAAGGTAAATATTTGACTCTATCAAGGGTTAGATCCACTGCGAGGATCTTTCTCTGTGACATCACCATCCCATAATGGGCTAACCTGCTATATAGATTGTGTGATTGAATGTCACTTATCCAGTGACATCAAAGCCACCAGAGGCAGGATAAAATAGACTCTTCTATAGAGGAGGACAGCATATGAGGCCTTCAAGGACTGTATGAGCAGGCTCCCTTGAGTTGAGTGGCAGCTAATGGCAGGGAAGGGGGGGGGGGGGGATGTTTGTTGTCCAACACTATCTTGGGATTTTATAAACTACACCACCCATCATGCTTGAAGAGCAGAGCCGGCCCTAGGCATAGGCAAACTAGGCAAATGCCTAGGGCATTTGGAATGCCTAGGGGCACAATCGGCTTCTGCTGATTAAAATGATATGCAGCATGCCTATATTCTGTGTGTGACTACGACTCTATCTGCATACGAAATGCATTACTAATGTGCGGCATTATGTGTATAAGGTGTACTACAGTACTTTGTGGCGTAACGTATAGAAAGGGCACTACTGTGTGGTCTAATGTGAATAAAGAGCAATATGATGTGGTATAATGTGAATAAGGGTCACTACAGTGTGGAGTAACGTGGTAGTACTGTGTGATATAATGTGAATAAGAGACACTATTGCATGATATAATGTGAATATAGTTGCAGTGCTGGGTAATTTCAACTGGGGGTATTATTGAATGTGCACACTGTTCCTATTTAAAATATAGGGGTTAGGAGCAACAAAATGAGGACTGCTATGGGTGAGGGGTGATGGTGCTGGGAAAGGAGTACAGGGTCAGAGGCGGAACTAGCATCTGTGCAAGGGGCACCAGCCAAAATCTTGCCTAGGGCATCATATTGGTTAGGGCCGGCTCTGTTGAAGAGCAAGAGAAGAATAAGTAAGGTCCGAAGGTGCAAGTATTCAAACTCAGTTAGATACTCACCGAAGACGAGGAAGTAATATGGTGGTGCGGCCATAAAGGAGCAAGGGGTGAGCATCACTAGGACCAGTGCTTCAACATGCAGAGCCAATGGGAGGCAGGGAGCAGCATACTTGATTTTATGGCGCCTACTGGAGAGCACTGTGAAAGCGAGTATGGTGGAGAGAAGCGCTGCAACCAATATAATAGTGAACCTAGGGCTAGGCATCCCTTATATAGAGCTGCAAGTCTCACAGAGATAGCTGCACGTTTGAGGAGGACCTACCACAATTACAATGAAACTTGGCAGCCTTGCCAAGAAAGCTATCAATCAACACCATTTCTGGTGATTACTGCAGAAATATGGCGCCATATTTTTGATCATACAGTCAGAACTCCATTGTGGGCAGCAGCAAGAGTAGGCAGCTGGAATGGGTGCAGGGGGTGCAGTGTGAGCAGGGCCGGCTCTAGGCCTACTAGCACCATGTGCGAGAATTTGGGAGCAACCCCCCCCCCCCAGCATGTGCCTGTGGTGGAGTATTATTTGCGGATTTCAAAGGCGCACGCACTCCTGGAAAAGTGGGTGTGGTCTCACAAGAAGGGTGTGGTCCTGCAACAAGAAGGATGGCCTCAAAGGGAATGCCATATCAGGGAGAGGGTCCTGCCTTGGAGAGGCAGAGGGTGACAGGAGAGAGAGAGTGAATGGGCGAGGCAGAAGGTGAGGCAGTGGGTTGCATCTTATACATTAAGCCCACACAGTAGTAGCACTCCTTACACATTACACCTACACAGTAGTAGCACTCCTTACACATTACACCCACACAGTAGTAGCACTCCTTACACATTATGCCCACACAGTAGTAGCACCCCTTACACATTACACCCACACAGTAGTAGCACCCCTTACACATTACGCCCACACAGTAGTAGCACTCCTTACACATTACACCTACACAGTAGTAGCACTCCTTACACATTACACCCACACAGTAGTAGCACTCCTTACACATTATGCCCACACAGTAGTAGCACCGCTTACACATTACAACCACACAGTAGTAGCACCCCTTACACATTACACCCACACAGTAGTAGTGCTCCTTACACATTACACCCACACAGTAGTAGCACTCCTTACACATTACACCCACACAGTAGTAGTGCTCCTTACACATTATACCCACACAGTAGTAGCACTCCTTACACATTACACCCACACATTAGTAGAGCTCCTTACACATTACACCCACACATTAGTAGTGCTCCTTACACATTGTGCCCACACAGTAGTAGCACCCCTTACACATTACACCCACACAGTAGTAGCACTCCTTACACATTACACCCACACATTAGTAGTGCTTACACATTATGCCCGCACAGTAGTAGCACCCCTTACACATTACGCCCACACAGTTGTAGAGCCCCTTACACATTATGCCCGCACAGTAGTAGCACCCCTTACACATTACGCCCACACAGTTGTAGAGCCCCTTACATATTACGCTCACACAGTAGTAGTGTGGGCGTAATACTCCCACACAGTAGTGCCTCTTACACATTATGCCCACACAGTTGTAGAGCCCCTTACATATTACGCACACACACAGTAGTAGTACTCCTTACACATTACACTCACACAGTAGTAGTGCCCCTTACACATTATACCCAAATAGTTGTAGAGCCCCTTACATATTATGCTCACACAGTAGTAGTGCCCCTTACAAATTACATTGACACAGTAGTAGTGCCTCTTACACATTATGCCCACACAGTAGTAGCACCCCTTACACATTACGCCCACACAGTTGTAGAGCCCCTTACATATTACGCTCACACAGTAGTAGTGTGGGCGTAATACTCCCACACAGTAGTGCCTCTTACACATTATGCCCACACAGTTGTAGAGCCCCTTACATATTACGCACACACACAGTAGTAGTACTTCTTACACATTACACTCACACAGTAGTAGTGCCCCTTACACATTATACCCAAATAGTTGTAGAGCCCCTTACATATTATGCTCACACAGTAGTAGTGCCCCTTACAAATTACATTGACACAGTAGTAGTGCCTCTTACACATTATGCCCACACAGTAGTAGCACCCCTTACACATTACGCCCACACAGTTGTAGAGCCCCTTACATATTACGCTCACACAGTAGTAGTGTGGGCGTAAATACTCCCACACAGTAGTGCCTCTTACACATTATGCCCACACAGTTGTAGAGACCCTTACATATTACGCACACACACAGTAGTAGTACTCCTTACACATTACACTCACACAGTAGTAGTGCCCCTTACACATTATACCCAAATAGTTGTAGAGCCCCTTACATATTATGCTCACACAGTAGTAGTGCCCCTTACAAATTACATTGACACAGTAGTAGTGCCTCTTACACATTATGCCCACACAGTTGTAGAGCCCCTTACATATTATGCTCACACAGTAGTAGTACTCCTTACACATTACACTCACACAGTAGTAGTGCCCCTTACACATTATACCCAAATAGTTGTAGAGCCCCTTACATATTATGCTCACACAGTAGTAGTGCCCCTTACAAATTACATTGACACAGTAGTAGTGCCCCTTACACATTATGCCCACACAGTAGAAATGCCCCTTACACATTACGCCAACACAGTAGTAGTGCCCCTAACACATTACTTCCACAATGGCATAATGGCAAATTCATCCATGATTAGCTGGCAATAATGGTCACAATAATAAACTACCTGCGGCTGTAAGTCTGTCTCCTGACTCTCAGTCCCTCTGCCGGCAATGTCTGTCCCACAGTCCCAGGCTCTGCTCCTGTCTGCTGGACGGTTCTGACACTGGCAGCTGTTGTGCTGGGGCTGGCTGGGGATGTGCGGCACTGATCTGATGCTCAGTATGCAGACTCTGGGAGTGCAGGCTGGTCCGCTTTGTGACATCATGACACGGCGTGATGTTCCCCACATACAGAGAGCGCTCCTCTGGTAACATATTTTTGAGAGGCCAGATGTCATGGGGCCTGTTGATTGGCGGTGGGCCCCTGGGGACCTTAGAAGGGAATATGGCAGCGGAAAATCAGCACACCCCTGTTCAGCCGCACTGATCGAACATGCCTTGAGCCCACCTTGAGTGTGAGTCCCTCTGATTGCAGGGGCACGTTATAGGTACACCAGTGCAATGAGGTACCCAGTGTAACAGGGGCTACATTAAAAATGATTAAACTCAATACATTTCAGTAGAAATAACTGGAGTAAAATTGTATAATATGCCACAGTCATTTCTGAATGCCCCGCTTACACAAGATATGATTATGATTAAGTGAGGGGAGAAGCTGACTGAAGAGGGATAATGGCTAAATGCACTGATGTACAAACTCTATACAATATTAAGCCCACATTAAGTGGTGAATTACCATAACAGACGGCGTTTCCTATAGTATTAGGCTGAGCAAGCCTGTAAGGGAGAATTATGCGGGAATGAAGAAGATGAGCTGCCTGATCGCTGTTTTCTTATTGATGATTAACATTACAGAAAATAAAGCCCTTTATGTTCTTAATGAGACTCTATACTTGTGAAGGGCGCCAGTGTTTGCTAGTGCTGCCGTTTGGATATTCTGGACAGCTATAACAATGTTCGAAATTGGAGGCCACATCAAAGAACATGTATATGCACAAGAAATAGATCTTAAAGCCAGGACCGGCATATATGGCTGCCGCCAGAGGGGAGAGGGTGTACCCTAGTGAGTAAGTATGCCGAGTAGAGTCGAAACCTCTCCCTTGTTTAATTTACAGCTCATCCTCAGTTAGCTACAGTCTGATAGCTGCATGGGTACCTGCCCGATGGTCATGTTGGCGTTTGAGTGTAGAGAGAGAGAGAGAGAGAGGAGAGTGGGGGAGGGAAGAGAGAGAGGAGAAAAAGAGAAGAGTGTGAGGGGGAAGAGAGGCGAAAAAGAGAAGAGAGAGGGGAGAAGAGAGTTGAGAGAGAGGAGAAAGACAGAGAGAAACAAAAAGAGAAGAGAGATGAGAATGAGAGAGAGAGAGAGAGGAGAGAGAGAAAGAGAGAGGGAGAAAGGAGGGAGAGTGAGGAGAAAGAGAGAAAGAGAGAGGGGAGAAAAAGAAGAAAGAGAGAGGGGTGGGGGAGAGAGGAGAGAGTGAGGAGAAAGAGAGAGAGAGAGGAAGAAAGGAAAATGAGAGAGAGAGAGAGAGAGAGAGAGAGAGGAGAGAGAAAGAGAAGAAAAAGAGAGAGGAGAAAGTGGGAGAGATGAGTGAGAGAGAGAGCGAGGAGAAAGAGAGAGAAGTAAAGAGATAGAGGTGGGAGGGAGAGAAAGAAAAGGGAGAGAGAGAGAAAAAAAAGAGAGGAAGAGAGAGAGAGAACTGTATAGATGCACACATCTGTTTATATACAGCTCACTGTGCTAATTATTCTGATTGTTAGTAGAGCTGAAAGCCCAACCTGGCTGCCACTGCACATGTGTTGGTCCGCAGAGAGGATGGCCTCCCTCTGCTGGGCCACCGTAGCACATATATGGGCTCATGTGGCGGTAGTCCATTTATGAAAGCAGGACTGAACGAATGGAAATTTCCTTGGTTAAAATTTGTTAAAAATTAATTAGTCTTTCTGCATGTAAGGTTGCAGCTTTATTGTGGCCAATTAGACTGGGCAGCTCCTTTGGTGCACATGTTAGTGGTCTTGGGCATATACTTTTGGCTGGGCATTTTACAAGGCATACTGGTAAAAAAATTATGGCAATGGCACAAATATAAAATATATGAAAGAGAGAAGCTTGAATCAGTGCGGGGGTTATGGTATCTTCTGTTATAGAAGGTGATCATTCCCCCAAGCAGATGGTCATTATGTGGAGCTCCCCGCCCCTTACGCCTGCTGATGGCGCTATACTTCCAGTGATATCCAGGTAGATGGCACATGGTCAGAAGGTAGCAATGACCAGGCACGGTTCCACAGTCTTTGCTATCACTATGCGGTGCCAGCTTTCTAAATATAACTTTTCAAAAGATTGCATACTGACTGAAGTTGGAGTACCCGGTGCATGGTACTAATGAGGTCTGTTCTGGGCCCATGTGCACACCCAGCACCTATTAAAGATAAGCCAATGCCCAGACCTCCACTTCAGAGTTATTTAAGTAAATTGGTATAAAGTTTATGGAATGCACTGCCAATAAATAGATAAGTCCTTTAAAGGGGTTTAAAGTCAATTCACTTTTCATAGCAATAATATTTGTTTGGTCAATAGGGTAGGTGTGAGGGTGTACCAGTGTGAGTAGTGCAGGTGGGAGTAGGGTAGGTGTGAGGGTGTACCAGTGTGAGTAGTACAGGTGGGAGTAGGGTAGGTGTGAGGGTGTACCAGTGTGAGTAGTACAGGTGGGAGTAGGGTAGGTGTGAGGGTGTACCAGTGTGAGTGGTACAGGTGGGATTAGTGAAGGTATGAGGGTGTACCAGTGTGAGTAGTACAGGTGGGAGTAGGGTAGGTGTGAGGGTGTACCAGTGTGAGTAGTACAGGTGGGAGTAGGGTAGGTGTGAGGGTGTACCAGTGTGAGTAGTACAGGTGGGAGTAGGGTAGGTGTGAGGGTGTACCAGTGTGAGTGGTACAGGTGGGATTAGTGAAGGTATGAGGGTGTACCAGTGTGAGTAGTACAGGTGGGAGTAGGGTAGGTGTGAGGGTGTACCAGTGTGAGTAGTGCAGGTGGGAGTAGAGTAGGTGTGAGGGTGCACCAGTGTGAGTAGTACAGGTGGGAGTAGGGTAGGTGTGAGGGTGTTCCAGTGTGAGTAGTACAGGTGGGAGTAGGGTAGGAGTGAGGGTGTGCCAGTGTGAGTAGTACAGGTGGGAGTAGGGTAGGTGTGAGGGTGTGCCAGTGTGAGGAGTACAGGTAGGAGTAGTACAGGTGTGAGGGTGTACCAGTGTGAGTAGTGCAGGTGGGAGTAGGGTAGGTGTGAGGGTGTACCAGTGTGAGTAGTACAGGTGGGAGTAGTACAGGTGTGAGGGTGTACCAGTGTGAGTAGTACAGGTGGGAGAAGGGGAGGTGTGAGGGTGTACCAGTGTGAGTAGTACAGGTGGAAGTAGGATAGGTGTGAGGGTGTGCCAGTGTGAGTAGTACATGTGAGAGTAGGGGAGGTGTGAGGGTGTACCAGCGTGAGTAGTACAGGTGAGAGTAGGGTAGGTGTGTGGGTATACCAGCGTGAGTAGTACAGGTGGGAGTAGAGGAGGAGTGAGGGTGTACCAGCGTGAGTAGTACAGGTGGGAGTAGGGTAGGTGTGAGGGTGTACCAGTGTGAGTAGTACAGGTGGGAGTAGGGGAGGTGTAAGGGTGTACCAGTGTGAGGAGTACAGGTGTGAGTAGGGGAGGTGTGAGGGTGTACCAGTGAGAGTAGTACAGGTGGGAGTAGGGGAGGTTTGAGGGTGTACCAGTGTGAGTAGTACAGGTGGGAGCAGGGTAGGTGTGAGGGTGTACCAGTGTAAGTGGTTCAGGTGGGAGTAGGGTAGGTGTGAGGGTGTACCAGTGTGAGTGGTACAGGTAGGAGTAGGGTAGGTGTGAGGGTGTACCAATGTGAGTAGTATAGGTGGCAGTAGGGTAGGTGTGAGGGTGCACCAGTGTGAGTAGTACAGGTGGGAGTAGCGGAGGATTGAGGGTGTACCAGTGTGAGTAGTACAGGTGGGAGTAGGGGAGGTGTGAGGGTGTACCAGTGTGAGTAGTACAGGTGGGAGTAGGGGAGGTGTGAGGGTGTACCAGTGTGAGTAGTACAGGTGGGAACAGGGGAGGTGTGAGGGTGTACCAGTGTGAGTGGTTCAGGTGGGAGTAGGGTAGGTGTGAGGGTGTACCAGTGTGAGTGGTACAGGTAGGAATAGGGTAGGTGTGAGGGTGTACCAATGTGAGTAGTATAGGTGGAAATAGGGTATGTGTGAGGGTCTACCAGTGTGAGTAGTACAGGTGGGAGTAGGGGAGTGAGGGTGTACCAGTGTGAGTAGCACAGGTGGGAGTAGGGGAGGTGTGAGGGTGCACCAGTGTGAGTAGTACAGGTGGGAGTAGGGGTGGTGGGAGGGTGTATCAGTGTGAGTAGTATAAGTGGGAGTAGGGGAGGTGTGAGGGTGTACCAGAGTGAGTAGTACAGGTGGGAACAGGGGAGGTGTGAGGGTGTACCAGTGTGAGTAGTACAGGTGGGAGTAGGGTTTGTGAGAGGGTGTACCAGTGTGAGTAGTACAGGTGGGAGTAGGGTAGGTGTGAGAGTGTACCAGTGTAGGTAGTATAGGTGGGAATAGGGGAGGTGTGAGGGTGCACCAGTGTGAGTAGTACAGGTGGAAGTAGGGGAGGTGTGAGGGTGTACCAGTGTGAGTAGTACAGGTGGGAGTAGGGTAGGTGTGAGGGTGTACTAGTGTGAGCAGTACAGTTGGGAGTAGGGGAGGTGTGAGGGTGTACCAGTGTGAGTAGTAAAGGTGGGAGTAGGGTAGGTGTGAGGGTGTACCAGTGTGAGTAGTACAGGTGGGAGTAGGGTAGGTGTGAGGGTGTACCAGTGTGAGTAGTATAGGTGGGAGTAGCGGAGGTGTGAGGGTGTAGCAGTGTGAGGAGTACAGGCGGGAGTAGGGTAAGTGTGAGGGTGTACTAGTGTGAGTAGTACAGGTGAGAGTAGGGGAGGTGTGAGGGTGTACCAGTGTGAGTAGTACAGGTGGGAGTAGGGGAGGTGTGAGTGTGTACCAGTGTGAGGAGTACAGGTGGGATTACGGTAGGTGTGAGGGTGTACCAGTGTGAGTATTACTGGTGGGAGTAGGGGAGGTATGAGGGTGTACCAGTGTGAGTAGTACAAGTGAGAGTAGGGTAGGTGTGAGGGTGTACCAGTGTGAATAGTACAGGTGGGAGTAGGGTAGGTGTGAGGGTGTACCAGTGTGAGTAGTACAGGTGGGAGTAGGGTATGTGAGAGGGTCTACCAGTGTGAGTAGTACAAGTGAGAGCAGGGTAGGAGTGAGGGTGTACCAGTGTGAATAGTACAGGTGGGAGTAGGGTAGGTGTGAGGGTGTACCAGTGTGAGTAGTACAGGTGGGAGTAGGGTTTGTGAGAGGGTGTACCGGTGTGAGTAGTAGAGGTGGGATTAGGGTAGGTCTGAGGGTGTACCAGTGTGAGTAATACAGGTGGGAGCAGGGTAGGTGTGAGGGTGTACCAGTGTAAGTGGTTCAGGTGGGAGTAGGGTAGGTGTGAGGGTGTACCAGTGTGAGTGGTACAGGTAGGAGTAGGGTAGGTGTGAGGGTGTACCAATGTGAGTAGTATAGGTGGCAGTAGGGTAGGTGTGAGGGTGTACCAGTGTGAGTAGTACAGGTGGGAGTAGCGGAGGATTGAGGGTGTACCAGTGTGAGTAGTACAGGTGGGAGTAGGGGAGGTGTAAGGGTGTACCAGTGTGAGTAGGGGAGGTGGGAGGGTGTACCAGTGTGAGTAGTACAGGTGGGAGTAGGGGAGGTGTGAGGGTGTACCAGTGGGAGTAGTACAGGTGGGAACAGGGGAGGTGTGAGGGTGTACCAGTGTGAGTGGTTCAGGTGGGAGTAGGGTAGGTGTGAGGGTGTACCAGTGTGAGTGGTACAGGTAGGAATAGGGTAGGTGTGAGGGTGTACCAATGTGAGTAGTATAGGTGGAAATAGGGTATGTGTGAGGGTCTACCAGTGTGAGTAGTACAGGTGGGAGTAGGGGAGTGAGGGTGTACCAGTGTGAGTAGCACAGGTGGGAGTAGGGGAGGTGTGAGGGTGCACCAGTGTGAGTAGTACAGGTGGGAGTAGGGGTGGTGGGAGGGTGTATCAGTGTGAGTAGTATAAGTGGGAGTAGGGGAGGTGTGAGGGTGTACCAGAGTGAGTAGTACAGGTGGGAACAGGGGAGGTGTGATGGTATACCAGTGTGAGTAGTACAGGTGGGAGTAGGGTTTGTGAGAGGGTGTACCAGTGTGAGTAGTACAGGTGGGAGTAGGGTAGGTGTGAGAGTGTACCAGTGTAGGTAGTATAGGTGGGAGTAGGGGAGGTGTGAGTGTGCACCAGTGTGAGTAGTACAGGTGGAAGTAGGGGAGGTGTGAGGGTGTACCAGTGTGAGTAGTACAGGTGGGAGTAGGGTAGGTGTGAGGGTGTACTAGTGTGAGTAGTACAGTTGGGAGTAGGGGAGGTGTGAGGGTGTACCAGTGTGAGTAGTAAAGGTGGGAGTAGGGTAGGTGTGAGGGTGTACCAGTGTGAGTAGTACAGGTGGGAGTAGGGTAGGTGTGAGGGTGTACCAGTGTGAGTAGTATAGGTGGGAGTAGCGGAGGTGTGAGGGTGTAGCAGTGTGAGGAGTACAGGCGGGAGTAGGGTAAGTGTGAGGGTGTACTAGTGTGAGTAGTACAGGTGAAAGTAGGGGAGGTGTGAGGGTGTACCAGTGTGAGTAGTACAGGTGGGAGTAGGGGAGGTGTGAGTGTGTACCAGTGTGAGGAGTACAGGTGGGATTACGGTAGGTGTGAGGGTGTACCAGTGTGAGTATTACTGGTGGGAGTAGGGGAGGTATGAGGGTGTACCAGTGTGAGTAGTACAAGTGAGAGTAGGGTAGGTGTGAGGGTGTACCAGTGTGAATAGTACAGGTGGGAGTAGGGTAGGTGTGAGGGTGTACCAGTGTGAGTAGTACAGGTGGGAGTAGGGTATGTGAGAGGGTCTACCAGTGTGAGTAGTACAAGTGAGAGCAGGGTAGGAGTGAGGGTGTACCAGTGTGAATAGTACAGGTGGGAGTAGGGTAGGTGTGAGGGTGTACCAGTGTGAGTAGTACAGGTGGGAGTAGGGTTTGTGAGAGGGTGTACCGGTGTGAGTAGTAGAGGTGGGATTAGGGTAGGTCTGAGGGTGTACCAGTGTGAGTAATACAGGTGGGAGCAGGGTAGGTGTGAGGGTGTACCAGTGTAAGTGGTTCAGGTGGGAGTAGGGTAGGTGTGAGGGTGTACCAGTGTGAGTGGTACAGGTAGGAGTAGGGTAGGTGTGAGGGTGTACCAATGTGAGTAGTATAGGTGGCAGTAGGGTAGGTGTGAGGGTGTACCAGTGTGAGTAGTACAGGTGGGAGTAGCGGAGGATTGAGGGTGTACCAGTGTGAGTAGTACAGGTGGGAGTAGGGGAGGTGTGAGGGTGTACCAGTGTGAGTAGGGGAGGTGGGAGGGTGTACCAGTGTGAGTAGTACAGGTGGGAGTAGGGGAGGTGTGAGGGTGTACCAGTGGGAGTAGTACAGGTGGGAACAGGGGAGATGTGAGGGTGTACCAGTGTGAGTGGTTCAGGTGGGAGTAGGGTAGGTGTGAGGGTGTACCAGTGTGAGTGGTACAGGTAGGAATAGGGTAGGTGTGAGGGTGTACCAATGTGAGTAGTATAGGTGGAAATAGGGTATGTGTGAGGGTCTACCAGTGTGAGTAGTACAGGTGGGAGTAGGGGAGTGAGGGTGTACCAGTGTGAGTAGCACAGGTGGGAGTAGGGGAGGTGTGAGGGTGCACCAGTGTGAGTAGTACAGGTGGGAGTAGGGGTGGTGGGAGGGTGTATCAGTGTGAGTAGTATAAGTGGGAGTAGGGGAGGTGTGAGGGTGTACCAGAGTGAGTAGTACAGGTGGGAACAGGGGAGGTGTGATGGTATACCAGTGTGAGTAGTACAGGTGGGAGTAGGGTTTGTGAGAGGGTGTACCAGTGTGAGTAGTACAGGTGGGAGTAGGGTAGGTGTGAGAGTGTACCAGTGTAGGTAGTATAGGTGGGAGTAGGGGAGGTGTGAGTGTGCACCAGTGTGAGTAGTACAGGTGGAAGTAGGGGAGGTGTGAGGGTGTACCAGTGTGAGTAGTACAGGTGGGAGTAGGGTAGGTGTGAGGGTGTACTAGTGTGAGTAGTACAGTTGGGAGTAGGGGAGGTGTGAGGGTGTACCAGTGTGAGTAGTAAAGGTGGGAGTAGGGTAGGTGTGAGGGTGTACCCAGAGGCGGAACTACCGGCAGTGCAGGCAGTGCACTGCACTGGGGCCCGCCTCTGTCCAGGGGCCCAAGCATGTAATGAGTCAAACTGACTCATTACATGCCGCTGTGCGCTGCAGGCAACCGCTGCCCGCAGCGCACAGCCGCCCGGAGATAGGAGCTGAGCAGCGGTACAGACGGGGGAAGGAGGAGGGAGCCGGAGGACGGAGCCGCAGCAGCGCTTTGTTACTGGTGGAGGCGCTGCTGCTGCTGCTCCTCTGCTTCCCTATAGGCTGTCTTCCGAGAACAACCTATAGGGAAGCAGAGGGGCAGCAGCAGCAGCGCCTCCACCAGTAACAAAGCGCTGCTGCGGCTCCGTCCACCGGCTCCCTCCTCCTCATTCTCTACTGCCCGGGAATCGTCGTCTGACGCAGCTGCACCGAGGAGCCTGAGGGTAAGTATAATTCTTCCTTCCTTCCTTCCTTCTTTCTTTCTTTCTTTCTTTCTTTCTTTCTTTCTTTCTTTTTCTTTCCTTCTTTCTTTCTTGTGCCTGCCTGCCGCAATGTGTAAAAAGGGGGGACTACCTGCCGCAATGTGTAAAAAGGGGGAACTGCCTGCCGCACTGTGTAAAAAGGGGGGACTGCCTGCCGCAATGTGTAAAAAGGGGGGACTACCTGCCGCAATGTGTAAAAAGGGGGGACTGCCTGCCGCAATGTGTAAAAAGGGGGGACTACCTGCCGCAATGTGTAAAAAGGGGGGACTGCCTGCCGCAATGTGTAAAAAGGGGGGACTACCTGCCGCAATGTGTAAAAAGGGGGGACTGCCTGCCGCAATGTGTAAAAAGGGGGGACTGCCTGCCGCACTGTGTAAAAAGGGGGGACTGCCTGCCGCAATGTGTAAAAAGGGGGGACTACCTGCCGCAATGTTTAAAAAGGGGGGACTGCCTGCCACTATGTGTAAAAAGGGGAATCTGCCTGCCGTAATGTGTAAAAATGGGGACGCTGTCTGCCGTAATGTGTAACAAGGGCACGCTGTCTGCCGTAATGTGTAAAAAGGGCACGCTGTCTGCCGTAATGTGTAACAAGGGCACGCGGTCTGCCGTTATGTGTAAAAAGGGGTAATCTGCCCGACGCTATGTGTAAAAATGGGGAATCTGCCTGCCGTAATGTGTAAAAAAGGGGGGCTGCCTGACGCTATGTGTAAAAATGGGGAATCTGCCTGCTGCTATGTGTAAAAAGGAGGAATCTGCCTGCCGTAATGTGTAAAAATGGGGACGCTGTCTGCCGTAATGTGTAACAAGGGCACGCTGTCTGCCGTAATGTGTAACAAGGGCACGCTGTCTACCGTAATGTGTAAAAAGGGCACGCTGTCTACCGTAATGTGTAAAAAGGGCACGCTGTCTGCCGTTATGTGTAAAAAGGGCACGCTGTCTGCCGTTATGTGTAAAAAGGGCACGCTGTCTGCCGTTATGTGTAAAAAGGGCACGCTGTCTGCTGTAATGTGTAAAAAGAGGAATCTGTTCGCTGTAAGGTGTAAAAGGGTCTCTACCTGGTGTAGTGGTGCTACTGTGCGGCGTAATTTGAATAATGGAGACTACTGTGTTGGTATTATTTTGTGGCCACACCCCTTCCCCACGAAGCCACGCCACTATGTATTTTTGCGCGCGCCTACGGCGCGCACTGCCCCCGGGGTGGACTTGGATGGGGGGGGGGCCCAAAGCATTTTGTCGCACCTGGGCCCACCGCTTGCTTGTTCCACCACTGGGTGTACCAGTGTGAGTAGTACAGGTGGGAGTAGGGTAGGTGCGAGGGTGTACCAGTGTGAGTAGTATAGGTGGGAGTAGCGGAGGTGTGAGGGTGTAGCAGTGTGAGGAGTACAGGCGGGAGTAGGGTAGGTGTGAGGGTGTACTAGTGTGAGTAGTACAGGTGAGAGTAGGGGAGGTGTGAGGGTGTACCAGTGTGAGTAGTACAGGTGGGAGTAGGGGAGGTGTGAGTGTGTACCAGTGTGAGGAGTACAGGTGGGATTACGGTAGGTGTGAGGGTGTACCAGTGTGAGTATTACTGGTGGGAGTAGGGGAGGTATGAGGGTGTACCAGTGTGAGTAGTACAAATGAGAGTAGGGTAGGTGTGAGGGTGTACCAGTGTGAATAGTACAGGTGGGAGTAGGGTAGGTGTGAGGGTGTACCAGTGTGAGTAGTACAGGTGGGAGTAGGGTATGTGAGAGGGTCTACCAGTGTGAGTAGTACAAGTGAGAGCAGGGTAGGAGTGAGGGTGTACCAGTGTGAATAGTACAGGTGGGAGTAGGGTAGGTGTGAGGGTGTACCAGTGTGAGTAGTACAGGTGGGAGTAGGGTTTGTGAGAGGGTGTACCGGTGTGAGTAGTAGAGGTGGGATTAGGGTAGGTCTGAGGGTGTACCAGTGTGAGTAATACAGGTGGGAGCAGGGTAGGTGTGAGGGTGTACCAGTGTAAGTGGTTCAGGTGGGAGTAGGGTAGGTGTGAGGGTGTACCAGTGTGAGTAGTACAGGTGGGAGCAGGGTAGGTGTGAGGGTGTACCAATGTGAGTAGTATAGTTGGAAATAGGGTGAGGGTCTACCAGTGTGAGTAGTACAGGTGGGAGTAGGGGAGTGAGGGTGTACCAGTGTGAGTAGCACAGGTGGGAGTAGGGGAGGTGTGAGGGTGTACCAGTGTGAGTAGTACAGGTGGGAGTAGGGGTGGTGGGAGGGTGTATCAGTGTGAGTAGTATAAGTGGGAGTAGGGGAGGTGTGAGGGTGTACCAGAGTGAGTAGTACAGGTGGGAACAGGGGAGGTGTGATGGTGTACCAGTGTGAGTAGTACAGGTGGGAGTAGGGTTTGTGAGAGGGTGTACCAGTGTGAGTAGTACAGGAGGGAGTAGGGTAGGTGTGAGAGTGTACCAGTGTAGGTAGTATAGGTGGGAGTAGGGGAGGTGTGAGGGTGCACCAGTGTGAGTAGTACAGGTGGAAGTAGGGGAGGTGTGAGGGTGTACCAGTGTGAGTAGTACAGGTGGGAGTAGGGTAGGTGTGAGGGTGTACTAGTGTGAGTAGTACAGTTGGGAGTAGGGGAGGTGTGAGGGTGTACCAGTGTGAGTAGTAAAGGTGGGAGTAGGGTAGGTGTGAGGGTGTACCAGTGTGAGTAGTACAGGTGGGAGTAGGGTAGGTGTGAGGGTGTACCAGTGTGAGTAGTATAGGTGGGAGTAGCGGAGGTGTGAGGGTGTAGCAGTGTGAGGAGTACAGGCGGGAGTAGGGTAGGTGTGAGGGTGTACTAGTGTGAGTAGTACAGGTGAGAGTAGGGGAGGTGTGAGGGTGTACCAGTGTGAGTAGTACAGGTGGGAGTAGGGGAGGTGTGAGTGTGTACCAGTGTGAGGAGTACAGGTGGGATTACGGTAGGTGTGAGGGTGTACCAGTATGAGTATTACTGGTGGGAGTAGGGGAGGTATGAGGGTGTACCAGTGTGAGTAGTACAAGTGAGAGTAGGGTAGGTGTGAGGGTGTACCAGTGTGAATAGTACAGGTGGGAGTAGGGTAGGTGTGAGGGTGTACCAGTGTGAGTAGTACAGGTGGGAGTAGGGTATGTGAGAGGGTCTACCAGTGTGAGTAGTACAAGTGAGAGCAGGGTAGGAGTGAGGGTGTACCAGTGTGAGTAGTACAGGTGGGAGTAGGGTTTGTGAGAGGGTGTACCGGTGTGAGTAGTAGAGGTGGGATTAGGGTAGGTCTGAGGGTGTACCAGTGTGAGTAATACAGGTGGGAGTAGAGGAAGTGTGAGGGTGTACCAATGTGAATAGTACAGGTGGGAGTAGGGTAGGTGTGAGGGTGTACCAGTGTGAGTAGTACAGGTGGGAGTAGGGTTTGTGAGAGGGTGTACCGGTGTGAGTAGTAGAGGTGGGATTAGGGTAGGTCTCAGGGTGTACCAGTGTGAGTAATACAGGTGGGAGTAGAGGAAGTGTGAGGGTGTACCAGTGTGAGTAGTACAGGTGGGAGTAGGGTAGGTGTGAGGGTGTACCAGTGTGAGTAGTACAGGTGGGAGTAGGGTAGGTGTGAGTGTGTAACAGTGTGAGTAGTATAGGTGGGAGTAGGGGAGGTGTGAGGGTGTATTAGTGTGGGTAGTATAGGCGGGAGGAGGGGAGGTGTGAGGGTGTATTAGTGTGGGTAGTATAGGTGGGAGTAGGGTAGGTGTGAGGGTGTACCAGTGTGAGTAGTACAGGTGGGAGTAGGGTAGGTGTGAGGGTGTACCAGTGTGAGTAGTACAGGTGGGAGTAGGGTATGTGAGAGGGTCTACCAGTGTGAGTAGTACAAGTGAGAGCAGGGTAGGAGTGAGGGTGTACCAGTGTGAATAGTACAGGTGGGAGTAGGGTAGGTGTGAGGGTGTACCAGTGTGAGTAGTACAGGTGGGAGTAGGGTTTGTGAGAGGGTGTACCGGTGTGAGTAGTAGAGGTGGGATTAGGGTAGGTCTGAGGGTGTACCAGTGTGAGTAATACAGGTGGGAGTAGAGGAAGTGTGAGGGTGTACCAATGTGAATAGTACAGGTGGGAGTAGGGTAGGTGTGAGGGTGTACCAGTGTGAGTAGTACAGGTGGGAGTAGGGTTTGTGAGAGGGTGTACCGGTGTGAGTAGTAGAGGTGGGATTAGGGTAGGTCTGAGGGTGTACCAGTGTGAGTAATACAGGTGGGAGTAGAGGAAGTGTGAGGGTGTACCAATGTGAATAGTACAGGTGGGAGTAGGGTAGGTGTGAGGGTGTACCAGTGTGAGTAGTACAGGTGGGAGTAGGGTTTGTGAGAGGGTGTACCGGTGTGAGTAGTAGAGGTGGGATTAGGGTAGGTCTCAGGGTGTACCAGTGTGAGTAATACAGGTGGGAGTAGAGGAAGTGTGAGGGTGTACCAATGTGAATAGTACAGGTGGGAGTAGGGTAGGTGTGAGGGTGTACCAGTGTGAGTAGTACAGGTGGGAGTAGGGTAGGTGTGAGTGTGTAACAGTGTGAGTAGTATAGGTGGGAGTAGGGGAGGTGTGAGGGTGTATTAGTGTGGGTAGTATAGGCGGGAGGAGGGGAGGTGTGAGGGTGTATTAGTGTGGGTAGTATAGGTGGGAGTAGGGTAGGTGTGAGGGTGTACCAGTGTGAGTAGTACAGGTGGGAGTAGGGTAGGTGTGAGGGTGTACCAGTGTGAGTAGTACAGGTGGGAGTAGGGTATGTGAGAGGGTCTACCAGTGTGAGTAGTACAAGTGAGAGCAGGGTAGGAGTGAGGGTGTACCAGTGTGAATAGTACAGGTGGGAGTAGGGTAGGTGTGAGGGTGTACCAGTGTGAGTAGTACAGGTGGGAGTAGGGTTTGTGAGAGGGTGTACCGGTGTGAGTAGTAGAGGTGGGATTAGGGTAGGTCTGAGGGTGTACCAGTGTGAGTAATACAGGTGGGAGTAGAGGAAGTGTGAGGGTGTACCAATGTGAATAGTACAGGTGGGAGTAGGGTAGGTGTGAGGGTGTACCAGTGTGAGTAGTACAGGTGGGAGTAGGGTTTGTGAGAGGGTGTACCGGTGTGAGTAGTAGAGGTGGGATTAGGGTAGGTCTGAGGGTGTACCAGTGTGAGTAATACAGGTGGGAGTAGAGGAAGTGTGAGGGTGTACCAATGTGAATAGTACAGGTGGGAGTAGGGTAGGTGTGAGGGTGTACCAGTGTGAGTAGTACAGGTGGGAGTAGGGTTTGTGAGAGGGTGTACCGGTGTGAGTAGTAGAGGTGGGATTAGGGTAGGTCCCAGGGTGTACCAGTGTGAGTAATACAGGTGGGAGTAGAGGAAGTGTGAGGGTGTACCAGTGTGAGTAGTACAGGTGGGAGTAGGGTAGGTGTGAGGGTGTACCAGTGTGAGTAGTACAGGTGGGAGTAGGGTAGGTGTGAGTGTGTAACAGTGTGAGTAGTATAGGTGGGAGTAGGGGAGGTGTGAGGGTGTATTAGTGTGGGTAGTATAGGCGGGAGGAGGGGAGGTGTGAGGGTGTATTAGTGTGGGTAGTATAGGTGGGAGTAGGGTAGGTGTGAGGGTGTACCAGTGTGAGTAGTATAGGTGTGAGTAGGGTAGGTGTGAGGGTGTACCAGTTGTCAAAGTCGAAAAATATTGCAGTACACATATCACGTACAAATTACACACAGATGGCCTCCGCGCGTGTACTTGTTCTGCCGTGCGTGCGCATATCCGCAATTTGCGTATGGTCGCTCCCGCGGTCATACGCATTAGCGCGTGGTATGATTATTTACAGTAGAGTTTGTGAACGCATGGAAAGCTATCAAAACACATTACATATTTAATCCAAATAGTGCACAATGTACTCATAGTCCCCCTGCACCACACCAGAATGTAACAGCAGTTTAAATGGTAACAGAACAAAGGGATTCACATTTTCAGGATAGGAGGGGACAGAACAAGGTTATAAGGTGGTGTTTGGTATCCAGCTGTAGGGTATTTTAAGGGTAATATTCCGGTGTTGGTCTGCAGCAGATCGCATGTTCCTGCGGATAGTTATGTGCAGGAGCAGAATATAGATATAAACTGTATTTACTGTACATTATGTATGAGGCGGGAATCCAGAGGACACCACCCACAAGAGCAGTTGGAACAGACATCGGCCACCTATTCAAACCGACCTATGACCTCTCCTGTACTGTAAATGACCATCCCTGTGTCCAATGGACAAAGAGATTACAGTATCCATTGTGTTAAGTTTTGGAAGAATTGTATAAAGAGAGCCTGCTGCAGGACTGGTCAGACACAAGACTCACAAAGTTATCTACCAGATGACTGAGGACCAGACTGGGTAGTGCGGCGTAATCCAAACAAGTATGTATCATTGACTGTAGCCATTATTCTGTTATATTGTATTGTATTGTATTGCATTGTATATATTGTAACCCCCTTTCAGTAATAATATGCTGTGGTGTCGGAACCCAGCAGTTTAATTACAATCTGGTGTTGTGTCTTCCTTTCCCTGCTAAGGTTGAAAGTGTATTATTATCGCATTGCATAGCTGTTAAGGGTTTGCGGTGTATCTCTGGGTGTGTACACGCTGTGTGTACTTTGTACCGTCAGCGCAGCGTTTGTACGCAAAGTCCGTACACAGTACGGGACTCTTTACGCTAATAGCGTAAAAAGTACGTAGAGTGTGTATTAAGTATAGCGGCCGCAGCGGGTCCATGGTAAAGTGTATTTAAAGTGTGTTTAAGGTATAGCTTTCATTTCTGTATATAAATCAGCATTCTCAATTGGGGGCATTGTCCAGTTTTCCACATACTCACAGCCTAACAGGTCACAGCAGACTTAATCTATCAGCAAAAGGGCGGACAGAAAGTATCCTACGTAACCTTTTCTTGGTCGATGGATGCACTGAAAACCCTACTTGTTTGCTGATTAGATGACGTCTGCTCTGTATGGTTTGTAGAGATGCTGGTAGAACCCGTAAAGTAAACAGGAAAAAAGCTATTTAAAAATCTGTGAAATTTTTTTTTGGCACCAAAAGCGTACACAAAAGGCACCCATACTCTTTGTATACCCTCTCACATTGTTGCCATAAGATTCAGATTGCTAGATTTATTTAGATCTGTGTGAAACCGGTTACATTTGTTGCTATATAGTTAAAACTAAAATAAATGTATAAGGAAGTAAGTGTAAAGCACAAATGCAGTCTGGCCTGGTTGTAAAGGTTTATACAGAAAGAAACTGTGTGTTCTGTTAAGTGAGCGATTGTAGTTAGTATCGCTCACATTTACAGAAGTTGTGGGATTTGTTTTATTGCGGACGTACGGTTTTGTACACGTGTCTCGGACAAAGTACAGCACTGCGCACGCGGCGTAAAAGACACGCACGGTCGCGTGTTTATGTAAAGTGCGTAAGAGTACAGGCGCTAAGTACAAATTACACAATAGTTCGTTTAGTTTAAAGGTGGGACAGTAGCCACGCTACAATAGCACAAAACTGCCCGGTTTCAAAAGCAGATTAGTATAAAAAAAAAAAAAAATTTTTATTGCCTCTGGGGGTAAAGCTGCCAACCTGAATGAATCCAAATTTTCTGTACAGAAAAACAAAGTGTATTTGAGTGAGCGAACGTAGGAGTGAGTGGATACTGAATCCAGGAACTGAAGTGGTCTGAAGTGGTCTAAAGTAGTCTAAAGTGGTAACACTGGGTTAGTAGAGGCCCGGTGGTGTAGGGTCCGCTAGCCTGCGTTATTAGGAACTGAAGTGGTCTGAAGTGGTATCCCATACAACTAAAGTGGTCTGGAGTGGTCTAGGCTAAGTGGTCTACAGCAATCGTTGGGCATATAGATAACTAGTATCTATAGGCTGTGCTATTGCATCGCATGTCCGTTTGTTCTGCACAGCGCAACATGATATTATTGTGTCATATGCACTGTGGAAGAGCATACGCAGACATGGTTGTATAGACAATGGGGTTTTTCTTTGACAACGTCGGGAAATCTCCCTGGTGGGCTTCACTGGAAAGGGTGAAGGATAGTTATCTAATTTCTCTGTTTTTCACCCTACAAACAATTCCAGTTGAAAGATACTGAAAAGGAATTTTTCGCTGCCTCTCTCAGGAAAATATTCCAACAGAACCTCCGCCGAAAGAAATTACGGTGCTGTAAGGTCTTATAGGAGCCCTAAGTTGGGTACATTGCCTTCGCTATCAACAGTGTATGGTAGTACTGGCCAGCGTGGGCGAGAGCGAGTGGAAGGCGCTCGGAGATACTTCCACCGTCTACTTACATTGAGTATTTTGGTGTTTGTGGGAATTTTTTTTAGTTATTAAAAAGACCCACAAATATGGGAGCCAGTTGCTCAAGTGAGAGACGTTTAGGCAGGGTTCAGGCAGAATTGTGGCCAAAAGGCTCAGCAAGGTTTATCATGTGTGAAAAAGATGGTTCACACACAGAAGTTTTATGCAATGAGTGGGTACGTATGACTAACAAAGATAGGGTACCATTCCCTAGGGTGGGCAGCTTTGAACCAGAGGTATTACAGAACTTAAGGATAAGGATATGTCTGATAAAATCCAAGAAACAAAGGATTAGACATACAGATTGTTTAAATTTATGGCAACAGGAGGGGGAGATGCAAAGGGAACAAACTCGTAAAGCAAGTTCCAAACCTAGCAGGAATGGAGACACAAACACACCATTACCGACACAGGTCGAAGAAAAAAAAAAAAGATGGCTACAATCAATGGTACATCTGTAAATGATAATAGTATGCAAGAGCAATGTATTAACCCTAACCTTTGCAAGTTGTATCCTATTTTGAAGTCTTTTCAAGGTTATAGGTCACAGGAAGATGAAGGATCCAGCCAAATCGCAGCTCTCCTCCAAGCAGTCACTTTGCAAGAAACTCAGGTGGGGCCTGTCCAACCAGGTAGAGCAGTAACAATATTCCCCAATGAAAGAACTAGTGAGGTCACAGCTACCGGTAAGTGTAAGACAGTTCATTGCACAGAGACAACAACACCTCACAGTAAACAGATTAGGAACGGAATGGTAGAATTACACCCTGTCTTGGAAATAGTAACTTCCAATGGGGGAACCGATAGTCAGGGAGTAATCCTCACCAGGAATAAGGCAATGTATTGCCCGTGGCCCAGAGATGAGCTGCGGTCAATCATTTCAGAATTCCCCGACCCTCGGAAGCATTTAGCCAGATGTCAGAAGTTTTTCAGAGATCTGGGTAATGCGTATGAACCGACAAACAAACACTGGCGGATATTTTTGAAAGCGTGCCTACCCCCTAATATTGACACCCAAAAATTTATCACTGATTGTAGACTAGAGTCGGATAGTCCTATGACTGACAGAAACAATCAGGAAAATATAGAACTAATTAATAGGCAACTAGAGTTGTGTTTCCCCATTAATGTTAAGTGGAGAAGAATTTTCTCCATAAAACAGAGGGAAAATGAAATAGCATCTGAATATTTTCATCGGGCCCCGCAAATAATGGATAGATACATTGGGTTATCAGATACAGGGAACGATGCGAATTACAGGGAGGTGGCTGTCTCTGTGCTAATGGACGGACTCAATAAGACAATAAGGGACAGGGTACAAACATCTTTGCCTAATTGGAAAGGGGTCACAGTAGCTTGTCTTAGAGAGTGCGCAATTGAACACCACAAGAATATTGTTAGGCGTGGAAAACAACAGGAGGAGAGGCTGAGGATTGAAAGTATACAGTCTCTTACACCAAAGTCTCATCAGCCTAAACCCCAGACCCCTGCTGTTTGGAAAAGACCGAGAATATGTTACAGTTGTAAAAAGGAAGGGCATTTTGCCAGAGATTGTAGGTATAGTAGAACACATAGTCAATATAGACCCCTAGACAGAGAAAACAAGCCACGTTATTAAACACATAGACGGGATCAAGGGGCATATAGTAAGGAATCACGAGCCATATAGAAAACACAGATTCGGTTAATGGGAAGAGCAGAATAAATGCAACTTTACCCTTTTGACAAAACTTGCTGGGGTTAGGAGGAGGCCTCTAAACTTTTTCCTCTTTCTCTAGCAGAAGTAACCTCTAATTAACTTAACAGGAGTTTTGTCAGAGATGGTATACATATTGAGTGCTCCCGCCCAGGAAGCACAAAGTATGTTGGATACCCACGAAGACTAATGTTGCATTTCACTGTTTTAGATGCATGTCCATCACAGGTAGAGGAAATTATCTCAAAGATATCGGGTTCCCTATGAACTGCTGGGATAGTCCCAGTAGAGATATAACACACATAGGGGTAAATTTACTAAGCTCCCGATTTTGACCGAGATGCCGTTTTTTCATCAAAGTGTCATCTCGGTAATTTACTAAACTCAAATCACGGCAGAGATGAGGGCATTTGTATTTTTTTGGAAGTAGTTGTAAAAAATTACGAATGAATACTAGAGATGAGCGGGTTCGGTTTCTCTGAAACCGAACCCGCACGAACTTCATGTTTTTTTCACGGGTCCGAGCAGACTCGGATCCTCCCGCCTTGCTCGGTTAACCCGAGCGCGCCCGAACGTCATCATGACGCTGTCGGATTCTCGCGAGACTCGGATTCTATATAAGGAGCCGCGCGTCGCCGCCATTTTCACACGTGCATTGAGATTGATAGGGAGAGGACGTGGCTGGCGTCCTCTCCATTAGAAATTAGATTAGAAGAGAGAGAGAGATTGTGCAGAGTCAGACAGAGTTTACCACAGTGACCAGTGCAGTTGTTGTTAGTTAACTTTTATTTATTTTAATATATATCCGTTCTCTGCTATATCCGTTCTCTGCCTGAAAAAAAACGATACACAGCAGCAGCCAGTCACACAGTGTGACTCAGTCTGTGTGCACTCAGCTCAGCCCAGTGTGCTGCACATCAATGTATAAAAGGCAAAGCTTATAATAATTGTGGGGGAGACTGGGGAGCACTGCAGGTTGTTATAGCAGGAGCCCCCAGGAGTACATAATATTATATTAATTTAAAATTAAACAGTGCACACTTTTGCTGCAGGAGTGCCACTGCCAGTGTGACTAGTGGTGACCACAGTGCCTGACCACCAGTATAGTAGTATATTCATTGTTGTATGTATTGTATACTATCTCTTTATCAACCAGTCTATATTAGCAGCAGACACAGTACAGTGCGGTAGTTCACGGCTGTGGCTACCTCTGTGTCGGCAGTCGGAACTCGGCAGGCAGTCCGTCCATCCATAATTGTATTACAATATATACCACCTAACCGTGGTATTTTTTTTTCTTTCTTTATACCGTCATAGTGTCATACTAGTTGTTACGAGTATACTACTATCTCTTTATCAACCAGTGTACAGTGCGGTAGTTCACGGCTGTGGCTACCTCTGTGTCGGCAGTCGGCAGGCAGTCCGTCCATCCATAATTGTATTATTATTATAATATATACCACCTAACCGTGGTTTTTTTTCCATTCTTTATACCGTCGTCATAGTGTCATACTAGTTGTTACGAGTATACTACTATCTCTTTATCAACCAGTGTACAGTGCGGTAGTTCACGGCTGTGGCTACCTCTGTGTCGGCAGTCGGCAGGCAGTCCGTCCATCCATAATTGTATTATTATTATAATATATACCACCTAACCGTGGTTTTTTTTCCATTCTTTATACCGTCGTCATAGTGTCATACTAGTTGTTACGAGTATACTACTATCTCTTTATCAACCAGTGTACAGTGCGGTAGTTCACGGCTGTGGCTACCTCTGTGTCGGCAGTCGGCAGGCAGTCCGTCCATCCATAATTGTATTATTATTATAATATATACCACCTAACCGTGGTTTTTTTTCCATTCTTTATACCGTCGTCATAGTGTCATACTAGTTGTTACGAGTATACTACTATCTCTTTATCAACCAGTGTACAGTGCGGTAGTTCACGGCTGTGGCTACCTCTGTGTCGGCAGTCGGCAGGCAGTCCGTCCATCCATAATTGTATTATTATTATAATATATACCACCTAACCGTGGTTTTTTTTCCATTCTTTATACCGTCGTCATAGTGTCATACTAGTTGTTACGAGTATACTACTATCTCTTTATCAACCAGTGTACAGTGCGGTAGTTCACGGCTGTGGCTACCTCTGTGTCGGCAGTCGGCAGGCAGTCCGTCCATCCATAATTGTATTATTATTATAATATATACCACCTAACCGTGGTTTTTTTTCCATTCTTTATACCGTCGTCATAGTGTCATACTAGTTGTTACGAGTATACTACTATCTCTTTATCAACCAGTGTACAGTGCGGTAGTTCACGGCTGTGGCTACCTCTGTGTCGGCAGTCGGCAGGCAGTCCGTCCATCCATAATTGTATTATTATTATAATATATACCACCTAACCGTGGTTTTTTTTTCATTCTTTATACCGTCGTCATAGTGTCATACTAGTTGTTACGAGTATACTACTATCTCTTTATCAACCAGTGTACAGTGCGGTAGTTCACGGCTGTGGCTACCTCTGTGTCGGCAGTCGGCAGGCAGTCCGTCCATCCATAATTGTATTATTATTATAATATATACCACCTAACCGTGGTTTTTTTTCCATTCTTTATACCGTCGTCATAGTGTCATACTAGTTGTTACGAGTATACTACTATCTCTTTATCAACCAGTGTACAGTGCGGTAGTTCACGGCTGTGGCTACCTCTGTGTCGGCAGTCGGCAGGCAGTCCGTCCATCCATAATTGTATTATTATTATAATATATACCACCTAACCGTGGTTTTTTTTCCATTCTTTATACCGTCGTCATAGTGTCATACTAGTTGTTACGAGTATACTACTATCTCTTTATCAACCAGTGTACAGTGCGGTAGTTCACGGCTGTGGCTACCTCTGTGTCGGCAGTCGGCAGGCAGTCCGTCCATCCATAATTGTATTATTATTATAATATATACCACCTAACCGTGGTTTTTTTTCCATTCTTTATACCGTCGTCATAGTGTCATACTAGTTGTTACGAGTATACTACTATCTCTTTATCAACCAGTGTACAGTGCGGTAGTTCACGGCTGTGGCTACCTCTGTGTCGGCAGTCGGCAGGCAGTCCGTCCATCCATAATTGTATTATTATTATAATATATACCACCTAACCGTGGTTTTTTTATACCACCTAACCGTGGCAGTCCGTCCATAATTGTATACTAGTAAACTATCCAATCCATCCATCTCCATTGTTTACCTGAGGTGCCTTTTAGTTCTGCCTATAAAATATGGAGAACAAAAAAGTTGAGGTTCCAAAATTAGGGAAAGATCAAGATCCACTTCCACCTCGTGCTGAAGCTGCTGCCACTAGTCATGGCCGAGACGATGAAATGCCAGCAACGTCGTCTGCCAAGGCCGATGCCCAATGTCATAGTACAGAGCATGTCAAATCCAAAACACCAAATATCAGAAAAAAAAGGACTCCAAAACCTAAAATAAAATTGTCGGAGGAGAAGCGTAAACTTGCCAATATGCCATTTACCACACGGAGTGGCAAGGAACGGCTGAGGCCCTGGCCTATGTTCATGGCTAGTGGTTCAGCTTCACATGAGGATGGAAGCACTCAGCCTCTCGCTAGAAAACTGAAAAGACTCAAGCTGGCAAAAGCACCGCAAAGAACTGTGCGTTCTTTGAAATCCCAAATCCACAAGGAGAGTCCAATTGTGTCGTTTGCGATGCCTGACCTTCCCAACACTGGACGTGAAGAGCATGCGCCTTCCACTATTTGCACGCCCCCTGCAAGTGCTGGAAGGAGCACCCGCAGTCCAGTTCCTGATAGTCAGATTGAAGATGTCAGTGTTGAAGTACACCAGGATGAGGAGGATATGGGTGTTGCTGGCGCTGGGGAGGAAATTGACCAGGAGGATTCTGATGGTGAGGTGGTTTGTTTAAGTCAGGCACCCGGGGAGACACCTGTTGTCCGTGGGAGGAATATGGCCGTTGACATGCCAGGTGAAAATACCAAAAAAATCAGCTCTTCGGTGTGGAGGTATTTCACCAGAAATGCGGACAACAGGTGTCAAGCCGTGTGTTCCCTTTGTCAAGCTGTAATAAGTAGGGGTAAGGACGTTAACCACCTCGGAACATCCTCCCTTATACGTCACCTGCAGCGCATTCATAATAAGTCAGTGACAAGTTCAAAAACTTTGGGTGACAGCGGAAGCAGTCCACTGACCAGTAAATCCCTTCCTCTTGTAACCAAGCTCACGCAAACCACCCCACCAACTCCCTCAGTGTCAATTTCCTCCTTCCCCAGGAATGCCAATAGTCCTGCAGGCCATGTCACTGGCAAGTCTGACGAGTCCTTTCCTGCCTGGGATTCCTCCGATGCATCCTTGCGTGTAACGCCTACTGCTGCTGGCGCTGCTGTTGTTGCCGCTGGGAGTCGATGGTCATCCCAGAGGGGAAGTCGTAAGCCCACTTGTACTACTTCCAGTAAGCAATTGACTGTTCAACAGTCCTTTGCGAGGAAGATGAAATATCACAGCAGTCATCCTACTGCAAAGCGGATAACTGAGTCCTTGACAACTATGTTGGTGTTAGACGTGCGTCCGGTATCCGCCGTTAGTTCACAGGGAACTAGACAATTTATTGAGGCAGTGTGCCCCCGTTACCAAATACCATCTAGGTTCCACTTCTCTAGGCAGGCGATACCGAGAATGTACACGGACGTCAGAAAAAGACTCACCAGTGTCCTAAAAAATGCAGTTGTACCCAATGTCCACTTAACCACGGACATGTGGACAAGTGGAGCAGGGCAGGGTCAGGACTATATGACTGTGACAGCCCACTGGGTAGATGTATGGACTCCCGCCGCAAGAACAGCAGCGGCGGCACCAGTAGCAGCATCTCGCAAACGCCAACTCTTTCCTAGGCAGGCTACGCTTTGTATCACAGCTTTCCAGAATACGCACACAGCTGAAAACCTCTTACGGCAACTGAGGAAGATCATCGCGGAATGGCTTACCCCAATTGGACTCTCCTGTGGATTTGTGGCATCGGACAACGCCAGCAATATTGTGTGTGCATTAAATATGGGCAAATTCCAGCACGTCCCATGTTTTGCACATACCTTGAATTTGGTGGTGCAGAATTTTTTAAAAAACGACAGGGGCGTGCAAGAGATGCTGTCGGTGGCCAGAAAAATTGCGGGACACTTTCGGCGTACAGGCACCACGTACAGAAGACTGGAGCACCACCAAAAACTACTGAACCTGCCCTGCCATCATCTGAAGCAAGAAGTGGTAACGAGGTGGAATTCAACCCTCTATATGCTTCAGAGGTTGGAGGAGCAGCAAAAGGCCATTCAAGCCTATACAATTGAGCACGATATAGGAGATGGAATGCACCTGTCTCAAGTGCAGTGGAGAATGATTTCAACGTTGTGCAAGGTTCTGATGCCCTTTGAACTTGCCACACGTGAAGTCAGTTCAGACACTGCCAGCCTGAGTCAGGTCATTCCCCTCATCAGGCTTTTGCAGAAGAAGCTGGAGGCATTGAAGAAGGAGCTAACACGGAGCGATTCCGCTAGGCATGTGGGACTTGTGGATGCAGCCCTTAATTCGCTTAACAAGGATTCACGGGTGGTCAATCTGTTGAAATCAGAGCACTACATTTTGGCCACCGTGCTCGATCCTAGATTTAAAGCCTACCTTGGATCTCTCTTTCCGGCAGACACAGGTCTGCTGGGGTTGAAAGACCTGCTGGTGACAAAATTGTCAAGTCAAGCGGAACGCGACCTGTCAACATCTCCTCCTTCACATTCTCCCGCAACTGGGGGTGCGAGGAAAAGGCTCAGAATTCCGAGCCCACCCGCTGGCGGTGATGCAGGGCAGTCTGGAGCGACTGCTGATGCTGACATCTGGTCCGGACTGAAGGACCTGACAACGATTACGGACATGTCGTCTACTGTCACTGCATATGATTCTCTCAACATTGATAGAATGGTGGAGGATTATATGAGTGACCGCATCCAAGTAGGCACGTCACACAGTCCGTACTTATACTGGCAGGAAAAAGAGGCAATTTGGAGGCCCTTGCACAAACTGGCTTTATTCTACCTAAGTTGCCCTCCCACAAGTGTGTACTCCGAAAGAGTGTTTAGTGCCGCCGCTCACCTTGTCAGCAATCGGCGTACGAGGTTACATCCAGAAAATGTGGAGAAGATGATGTTCATTAAAATGAATTATAATCAATTCCTCCGCGGAGACATTGACCAGCAGCAATTGCCTCCACAAAGTACACAGGGAGCTGAGATGGTGGATTCCAGTGGGGACGAATTGATAATCTGTGAGGAGGGGGATGTACACGGTGATATATCGGAGGGTGAAGATGAGGTGGACATCTTGCCTCTGTAGAGCCAGTTTGTGCAAGGAGAGATTAATTGCTTCTTTTTTGGGGGGGGTCCAAACCAACCCGTCATATCAGTCACAGTCGTGTGGCAGACCCTGTCACTGAAATGATGGGTTGGTTAAAGTGTGCATGTCCTGTTTTGTTTATACAACATAAGGGTGGGTGGGAGGGCCCAAGGATAATTCCATCTTGCACCTCTTTTTTCTTTTCTTTTTCTTTGCATCATGTGCTGATTGGGGAGGGTTTTTTGGAAGGGACATCCTGCGTGACACTGCAGTGCCACTCCTAGATGGGCCCGGTGTTTGTGTCGGCCACTAGGGTCGCTAATCTTACTCACACAGCTACCTCATTGCGCCTCTTTTTTTCTTTGCGTCATGTGCTGTTTGGGGAGGGTTTTTTGGAAGGGACATCCTGCATGACACTGCAGTGCCACTCCTAGATGTGCCCGGTGTTTGTGTCGGCCACTAGGGTCGCTAATCTTACTCACACAGTCAGCTACCTCATTGCGCCTCTTTTTTTCTTTGCGTCATGTGCTGTTTGGGGAGGGTTTTTTGGAAGGGCCATCCTGCGTGACACTGCAGTGCCACTCCTAGATGGGCCCGGTGTTTGTGTCGGCCACTAGGGTCGCTAATCTTACTCACACAGCTACCTCATTGCGCCTCTTTTTTTCTTTGCGTCATGTGCTGTTTGGGGAGGGTTTTTTGGAAGGGCCATCCTGCGTGACACTGCAGTGCCACTCCTAGATGGGCCCGGTGTTTGTGTCGGCCACTAGGGTCGCTAATCTTACTCACACAGCTACCTCATTGCGCCTCTTTTTTTCTTTGCGTCATGTGCTGTTTGGGGAGGGTTTTTTGGAAGGGACATCCTGCGTGACACTGCAGTGCCACTCCTAGATGGGCCCGGTGTTTGTGTCGGCCACTAGGGTCGCTTATCTTACTCACACAGCGACCTCGGTGCAAATTTTAGGACTAAAAATAATATTGTGAGGTGTGATGTGTTCAGAATAGGCTGAAAATGAGTGTAAATTATGTTTTTTGAGGTTAATAATACTTTGGGATCAAAATTACCCCCAAATTCTATGATTTAAGCTGTTTTTTAGGGTTTTTTGAAAAAAACACCCGAATCCAAAACACACCCGAATCCGACAAAAATAATTCGGTGAGGTTTTGCCAAAACGCGTTCGAACCCAAAACACGGCCGCGGAACCGAACCCAAAACCAAAACACAAAACCCGAAAAATTTCAGGCGCTCATCTCTAATGAATACACCATCGGTCAAAATACGCCTGTTTAGATATGAATCTCGGTCATTTACTAACCATTCGTAATTGTAATGTCTGCCGTGAAAATGCATTTGCGGCCGTGAAAAAATACAAATCGTAAAAAAGTCCTAAAAAAAACCACACCTGCTTTTGAAAAGCGTGTTTACATGTGTACTCAATTATCCATTACTCACACCTGAATGTTTGGCCCTATAAAAGTGTTCCAGGCACATTTTGAAATTCTCTCACTCTGAAATGGCGGCTGTGGTGTGTGCCAATGACTTTCTGTTTGCTGTGGGATACCTTAGACTGCTCCATGAGGCTTCCAGAAATCAGGGCCAGGTAAGTGAACATGGTCAGCAGGTTGTCCAGGTGCCGCGGAGGCTGCGCCAGCCACGTTTTTTTCGGGGTCGTTTAAACTTAAACGCATTGTCCGATGATAGGGTCATACAGATGTTCCGCCTAAATAGAACCAACATTTTCCGCCTGTATGACCTTGTCAAACTGGGACTAGACCCTGAGACAGCACGCTCTCGCTCTGTCTCAGGCCTGCACAAACTCCTGGCTGTGTTACACTTTATGGCTACTGGGAGCTTCCAGGCTGTGGCAGGCGACGTTATTGGTATCTCACAGCCAACCTTTTCAAAATATTTGAATCAGGTGAGTAAAAAAATACATAGCCGGTTATGTCTAAGTGTTGCTTCTGTAAGCTCTTACAACACAGTATTGTATAGAATACATAACATGACACTCACCTTAGATTGTTTAATGTCCACTCAGGTTTTGGATGTCTTGGATCCACATATTAATGCCTCAATCTGCTTCCCTACCCAGGAGTCGGAGTGGCGTGCTGTCAGGGTAGCTTTCTATGAGCTTGCTCGCATGCCCAATGTGCTAGGGGCCATAGATTGCACACACGTTCAGCTGAGATCACCTAGGGGCCATCAATATATATATACTAATAGACATATGGCCCAATCCACTAATGTCCAGGTGGTCTGTGATGCAAAACTAAAAATTATGAGTGTTGTTGCAGGTAACCCTGGTGGCTGCCATGACTCCTTCATCCTCAGTCAGTCATCGCTCTTCGATAAATTTGAGGACGGACAAATGCCTGATGGCTGGCTGCTGGGTATGTTTAAAATGTGTTGTGTGTATGTCTTTTAACAACAAACTCCATTTTTGACTAGGGTACTTAATAATCTTACACATGTACTAATGTTGACTATATCTGTTTTTCAGGTGATGGTGGTTACGGCTGCTACTCTTGGCTCCTTACTCCATTGTCCCAACCTGATTCTCCTGCTGAACACAGTTACAATCATGCACATAAGGCTACGCGGAATGTGATAGAAAGATGTTTTGGTCTGCTGAAATCACGGTTTCGGTGTCTGGATAAATCTGCTGGCCTTTTGTTGTATAGTCCCTCCAAGGTGACTAGGATTGTGTTCTGCTGCTGTTTTCTCCATAATCTGTGTTTCAGTTGAGACAATGACATCTCAGCAATCATTCTTCTGGAGACAAATCCTAACCCATTGGTAAACACAGGTGTTGGCCCTCCTCATTGAGTCTCAAAGCTCAGTGTAATTAAAGGCTATTGTACTCCGTCTGCGGGAAAGATACTGATTTGGAATACAATTAATCTTCAATTACTATTCCTGTGCTTACCTATGCATAACACCATGTGAAGCCCTCACAACATGCAAACTATTGTTTGGGGGATCTCTAAGGTCAAAGAGCCATTTGAGACCCACTGATACCTGTGCGACTCAATCGTTACATAATTCAACCATATAATGTATTTTATAAGTTAATATCCCCCTGAGTCCAACAGGTATCAGTGGGTCTCAAATGGCTCTTTGACCTTAGAGATCCCCCAAACAATAGTTTGCATGTTGTGAGGGCTTCACATGGTGTTATGCATAGGTAAGCACAGGAATAGTAATTGAAGATTAATTGTATTCCAAATCAGTATCTTTCCCGCAGACGGAGTACAATAGCCTTTAATTACACTGAGCTTTGAGACTCAATGAGGAGGGCCAACACCTGTGTTTACCAATGGGTTAGGATTTGTCTCCAGAAGAATGATTGCTGAGATGTCATTGTCTCAACTGAGAGTAGACAGTGAGATAGTATTCGCCAAACAATAGCTTCCCACAAGACAGGAATGTGTTGGTCATCACCCATTGTTTTGCATAACCAAGGCCACTGATGCAGCTGGCTCACATGCTGTGAGGGACACACACACACACATCTTGTTGTTGACACACCCCCAGAGCTGGAATGAGGGTATGATATACCCACTGGAGATCACAGGGCTCACTCACTCACTCACACAGCTACCTGGCACCCAGCAGCATGGAGGCTACATCCCCAGGACTGACCTACAAACTAAAGGCTAAGTATTGAATTCACATGGCTAGATAAGGAAATCTAGATAGATTGCTTTAAGGTCAATGGTGCTGGATTAAATTGGATATTGTAACTTGGTTGTGTGATTGTTGGGTGTTTGTGTTGACACTCTGTGAAGTCTGTGATGAATTGGAACAGTAGACAATCTGTAGCATAGTATTTGTGGTATTTGTTTGCCTATGGTGATTTAAAATAGATTGTGCTGGTTAGTTATAATATATCTTGTTAATCATAAATACCACCATGCAGTTACGTTTGAACATGTGCTGGTAGAAATGGCAGGCTGAGATGTGTGGTTACATTGTGATCTGGTCTTGTGATGAATATGCTCTGGTTATTGAGATACTGAAGTTGTTTGGAATGTGAAAGTGAATAAGATGGTTCTAGGAAGTTGGATTGAAATTGTAAAACAGGTGATTTAGATGGTTTGGAATTGTAAAATCAGAACATATGCATTGTTCTGAGGCTTGGACATTTTGGAATAAAATGGAGTCTTGTGTCTTCTGCTATGTGATTGTGGTGTAGTAGAGAGTGCCATGTGTTTGGACCTGCAAATCTAAAATGGCTGCTGCCGGGTATTTTCCCCTCCCCCTTTCAACCATGTGTTGCAGTCTTCATGGGAGTTTTCTCAAAATGGAGTCTAGCTTCTGTCCCATGCGGTATTGTAGGGTTGTGTTGTATATAGGGACAGCCAGTATGGGTAAGGTCAAGTATTTTCTCCACAAAGATTCTCAGCATTGAATAACTGCGCAGCGATTGTTCCTCACATGTGTAAGCTTCTCTGAAATCATATTGATCTTCTTGTTATTATGAGCCATTTCTCTCTCTCTCTCTCTTCCCCTCTTTCTCTCTTATTTTCCCTTAAATAGTATTGTATTGTATTGTATTTCCTGTGTAGTTATCTGGTTAGGTAGTCTATGTTATATTGTAGTGTATGATTTGTATTTGTATTAATTCTTTTGCAAGTATATCATTCATAATATATATATTAGGCGTTGGACCCTGAGCACGGTATCTGTGTATTTCTTATAGTGTTAAGTATTCTCAGAGCGTCGGTGACGCTAGAACAGCTTTAAAGGTAATAAGGTTATACTGTGTTGCATTTACACTCTACCACTACACAGAGGTTTACAGTATAAGTACATTCCTTAAGGTATAGTTAAGGGAGTACCCTTGCGGTACTTTTTGCGCCTATTGCGTACTGTGTTCTTTAACCTTTAACGTGTTTTTAATAAGATAAATATTTAGCTTTGTTAGATGGGGGCTCTGGTCCGCGATATCACGATCTTAATGATGCACTGTACATTACAAACGCGGCTGTAATTGACCGGCTAATGATGGACATCTCGCAAAATGCTGGAAAAAAAAAAAAAAAACATCCACGTTAATGTATTGTGGTATCAGTAAGACGCTGATAGGAAATTTTAAGGGACAAGGCGTTTCTCATAATATTTAAGATGCTAAAATGTATTTTTATTGTCGCAAAACCAGGTTCAAATGGATCATATCGTGTTTGATTAAGATTAGATTGTTTATTTGTTTAAGTAGGTTTAAAAGTACATTTAAAAGTTACTTTGGGAGCTAGCATGGTGATTTTCTTTATGGCAGGAGAGGCCGCATGGTCTGTCCACCATTTTGTGTGACCCTCATGGAGGTGGAAGGGGGAGGAGCAGCGGCCATTTTGGGAAGGTCAAATTTTTTTATTTTTTTTTGAACGGCTGATTTTCAGTTGACTCAGGAAATAATCAGCCATCCATTGTAAAAAAAAGAAATCATCATTTAATGAGTTTTTTAATGCATTTATTTAATCTATATCATAGTCAATCATAAGTAATAGTGATTGGTACTTATATGTAAAATCTATATGCGTGTGCTTACATCAATGTATGTTATTAGATTAAATTTAGAATTGCATTTTCATCTGTGTACTTTCACATATCTCACCTTCCTGTTTGCCATTTGAATTGATAAACGTGCTAAGAGAGATTTGTCGCTATTTAAATAGTTAAAGTGTAAAAGTAATACATTAAGGGGTAAATTGTAAGACACACGCACAGCTTTACCTGAGATACAAGGAAAGACCTGTGTGGTGCTTGGTAGATGATTACAGTTAAAGATCATCTACATTGATAAACGTGCTAATTGTATTTTTGTGGCCAGCGTACACGTGTCTCTAACAAAAGACTGAGACTCGCGAACGCAACACAAAGGCCGACGCACGCAGCGTATATTACGCAACGGAGCGTACGGGTACGCCCACGTAACTCAAATCACAAGTGTTAATTTTTTTCAACGCGATAAATAGCGCAACGCGATAAATAATGCAAGGCGATAAATCACGCAAATCTATTCTAACATTCGAAATTTAAATTAACAGATCCTTCTCCTAATTGGTAACACATCTGGTCTAAAGAGAAATTTCTGCGCAGAAATAGAAATAGAAACAAAAGTGTATATGTGGTGAGTGAGTGTTTGTTTTTACAATTTTTGAGGTTGAACCACAAGAAAAGTCGAGTTCTCGTGAGGTACATGCGTGTAAGTGACGTACATGGTGGCTAGGGAGGCATCCCTGGTTAAAACATACAATTTGAGCATTAGAGTGTAGCAGACCAGGAGGTCATACTGTAACAGACCAGGAGGTCATAGCAGACCAGCAGGTTTAGGTACAGCAGACAAGGAAGTCCGCTATACAGTCCACAGGCACAACACCAAGAAAGGGTTGGTGCAACACCCATATAGGCCATACAAGCTCTGGCTGAAGGAATTCGCAGCCGTAATTTTCGATTCCACTGGTCGCTCCGTACATAAGATTAGTTGCTTATGTGCTGAACGATTGGACCGCACGTAATTGTGTACATTAGTAAACCTGACCGGTACTATTTGTGTACGAAGGTCATAAACGCTATTTGTACATTCTAACGTGATTTGTGTAATTTTTTTTATTTTAAGGGAGGTTCGCTGCTCACTCAGGAACTATCCAACAACCAATAGTTACTGGAAAGAGTAAGTGTTCTTCGGATCACCCTCACAGGTTCCAGTAAATAGAGGTTCAGGTCGCAGGGGCCCTGGGTCGAGTACGCCAGCACCATATCGGTGTGATCAGGTCGTATTGGTCGGCGTGGGCGAGTGAGTGGGGTACTCGGTAAACCGCCACCGTCAGCCTATTTTGAACATTTTGGTTTGCGTAAGGGTTGGCTGAATAAAGCAACACCTTCGAACTATGGGGGCCACTTGTTCAGGTAGAGGGCGATCAACCTCGGTTCGGGTTGATTCAGTGAACCGACCAGTCGGGTCGGCAAGGTATGTAATGTGTGAGAAATACGGAAGTCACACAGAAGCTTTATGTGATGAATGGGAGAGAATGACAGTACATGACGGGGAGAAATTCCCAAGAGTAGGTAGCTTCAGCACAGAAGTGTTAACGAATTTAAGGAGAAGGATATGTCTCATTAAATCAGCAAAGAGACGAATCAAGCATTATGATTGTTTGCAGTTATGGCAACAGGAAAGTGAAATGCAAAGAAATGTAACTTACATACCTAACTTTCATCTTGAGAGGAGAGACATGGCAATGGAGAGGATTATGGTTGCAGAGAAATGGCACAATGTTGTATGATAAAAATGCACTTAGTAACTGTATTAAGAACGAAAGTAACAAATGTAATAATGTTTATAAAAATAAATGTATAAAAATCACAAATGTTAACCTGTGCAAGTCGCACCCCATGTTAAACTTCCCTCAGGATTACCAACAAGAAAGTGAGCCCAGAACGATGTCGGCATCTCTTCCAGCAGCCAGCCTACAAGACATCCAGGTGGACGCGACCAAATTGGTAAAGGCAATAATCAAACCCCTTAACGGAGGGTCAGGTGAGGTCGTGTCCACAGGTACGTACAATGTTTTATATCACGCACAAACAAATGTACCCCATATTGTACGACCAAAACAAGGTGATGTAATTGAGTTTAGTCCTGTCAGGGTGATCACAGTCCCCAATGGGAAGACTGACGATCAGGGAATCATTCCCGTCAAGGACAGTGCAATGCGCCATCCCTGGTCCCGGACAGAATTGAGATCAATCATGTCTGATTTCCCAGATCCTAGGAAAGATCTAAGTGTATGATCAAAGATTCACAGAAGGTATATCAACGCCCTAGACAACGACATAATCATGATATCCAAGGAAGCAGGGAAGCACAGGGAAAGCGGTTGATGGTGATGAGCATCCGAGCGTTTGAGGAGGCATCAAATCAACCAAAACCTCAGGTCACTGACACTTGGAAGAAGCCCCGGGTTTGTTATCTTTGTAAAGGAGAAGGGCATTATGCCAGCAGCTGTAATAACCCACATAAAGTCAGACCCCCTAGACCCAGAAATGAGCAAAATTAAAACACACACAATTATAAACAGGGAACATATAGGAAGAATTTTGGGCCACACCCATGATATGTGGTCAGGAAAGGTGATCATTAGAACTGATGGTAAGCCTGAGGTAACGGTTAATAAATTGGGAGGTCATTCCCTGAAGACACAGGAATGACCGGGTGAAACGTTGTAAATGTATCTGTGAAATGTTTTCTTTTTCTCTCTCCCCACCTCTGACGATTATTGGTAGGATTCAAACATTGCATATATACTTGGTCTTTGCAGAAGTCTACCAAACCCCAGCATGACCTATCCGCACCAATGTATTCTGGCCAGATACAGACAATGGAATATGGAAGTGCTGGGGGGAGGGACTGCGCAAGGAAAGCATGGGACATGTAGATATGACAGCCTGATGATCTGACAATGTTTTAGAAAATGTTTATGTTTGAAAAATGTTTCTTTTTTTTTCTGTTGTTTATTGATGTGTTATGTTATATATGCATATAAATTGTTCTCTCTCTCTTTGTTTTTTTTTTGTTTCCTCTCTCTTCTCACTCATGCTTTCATGTTTTAAAGATGGTATGTCACCCATCAGTTAGACAAATGGTAATGCAAGATTTTTGCTCCTTACAGAAAGATCGCTGGTTTGGAGGGAATATTGCATCACCAGAATGTTCGTTTGGAAGACTGAGAGACAGCACCTTTGAGAAGACAGCAGAACAAGAAGAACAACAAGACGAGAGAACTAATTATCGTAACAAGTTTCTCTCCCCCTCAAACTGATTTTCTGTACCCCATTACAAATTTCTTCTTTTCTCCTCCTGTAAGATGGACTTGCCCCGAGAGACTGTGATATGGATTTTCCTGTTGACCATGACGTTGACCCGAGCAGTCTGTTTCGGTGAGAGTACCAGTGAGGTCGAGAAAGGATCCAGAAAGGTTCCAATGACTAAGACGGAGGTGTAAATTTCCAATAGCAACACAAGCACCGAGCAAAGGCGAGTACCGGAAACGATCTAACAGCCATGTTATTTGTAAACATTGTTAGCTGAAAAGAAAACTGTATCTGTAGGCTCTGTAACAATGTAGTTGAGGATGGGTGCATTAAGAAATGCCAATCCAGTTTTAATATCCACATGGACCGGCATCCATTGAGTGACTATCACTCCTTAGTGGGTAGTGTGTTAAATAAGACAGATTGTTGGGTATGCTCTCAAGTACCTCAAGGTCATAGCAAATCAGGGCTAGTACCATTTCCTTTAACGGTAGGGGAGGTACTTGAGCTAAAGGGTGGGAGACCGGTGGACAGGAGGTTTAATATCTCTAGTCCTCCTAGTTTGAAGCTCCACCAATATCATGTGGATAGGTCCCTATTATGTTTTAACATCTCCAATCCCCGAAAGCCGGGAAATTGGGAAGTGTCATGGAGTAACCAAACCATGACCTTTTCATATAGAGCAGATAGAATGCCGACAGATACAGAGCTTGTACGCCACATAGCCAGTAGAGGAAAATCTTTCCGGTATAGGTATACCTTAGGAAATAGGATTACGAGAGTTGGAGAGGTATCACCAGGATACTGTGCACATATCGTACAACCTGATACGTGTACTAAGCAGATGGAAGAATTAGGGTTAGGAGATTTCACATGGAAGGTGTGTAATATGGTTATGTCCTACTCCGTCCCATATGTTCTCCCCGATGATGCATATTTCATATGCGGGAGAAAGGCGTATGAGCGGCTTGCCCCAAACTCTGAAGGATTGTGTTATATTGGAAAAGTACTACCTGAGGTAATGAGTCTAAGGAGTGGGGAAATTGTAATTCCAATGGATTTGATTTATGACCCAATGGTAGAAACAATGATGTGATGAAAATGCGATTATACGGTCCGTTTCTTTCACCTGTTTTTCCGGTTTCTCCTAGGTAAAAAGACCCACTTTTGACGAGGAGTTTGATGATCCTGTATACAGACAACGGATGGATTAAAGAAGAAGTTTTGACAACCTGATACACAGATTTTTGATGAACTATGCCATGGATCCCCAGTTTCCCTAGAAATTTTAAAATTACGCTAGCCCAACACTTTTGTAAATCTATGGACATTGACAGCTTTTGCTCGCACCTTATGGGCAAAAGCACAAAGAAGACTGCATTCAACAGACACCAAACAAGACCTCAATCGACGAATGTTCATTTACCTGACATAGAATACCACCGCATTTACCGTAATTATGTCTTTTCTTCATTTCTACAACCCTCAGGTAATGACACACATAGTCGATAGGGAATACAGGCACAGATATCAGCAATCACATATCACCCCCATTCATGTATCATCAACTAAAATGTGCTCCCCCATTTTGTTACAACCAAAGCCGAAAAGAGCTCGGTAGTTTGACAGCCCATCCACAGACCCGTACCACGGGATAAGAAGGAATTCAAATGTATACTTCGCAATACCTCGAAGCTTGATGTACCACACGTACGGCACGATGATACATGACCCCCCAAACAGGGACTCATACACACATGCTTCTGCTATCTCACTAGGTCATACCCTCTTCACACCTTCTCCTCTCTCCTCCCTTACCCAACCATGGAAATGTATTAACCCCTGACATATATTTTTCTCTTTTTGAAATGTTTTAGAAGGTGGCAGTTATTATTGACTGCCAAAGGGTGGACTGTCAAAGTCAGAAAAATATCTCTATACACACTGCCATATTTGCACCTCATACAGGTCCGTGCTGCGCATGCGTACGCTCTCCCGTACGTGCGCATACTCACAGTCGCGGGCACCCGCAGGCGCACGGTATGCGTATTTACGGTAGAGTTTCTGTGTGCCCAGCGTGCGACTCAATCGTTACATAATTCAACCATATAATGTATTTTATAAGTTAATATCCCCCTGAGTCCAACAGGTATCAGTGGGTCTCAAATGGCTCTTTGACCTTAGAGATCCCCCAAACAATAGTTTGCATGTTGTGAGGGCTTCACATGGTGTTATGCATAGGTAAGCACAGGAATAGTAATTGAAGATTAATTGTATTCCAAATCAGTATCTTTCCCGCAGACGGAGTACAATAGCCTTTAATTACACTGAGCTTTGAGACTCAATGAGGAGGGCCAACACATGTGTTTACCAATGGGTTAGGATTTGTCTCCAGAAGAATGATTGCTGAGATGTCATTGTCTCAACTGAGAGTAGACAGTGAGATAGTATTCGCCAAACAATAGCTTCCCACAAGACAGGAATGTGTTGGTCATCACCCATTGTTTTGCATAACCAAGGCCACTGATGCAGCTGGCTCACATGCTGTGAGGGACACACACACACATCTTGTTGTTGACACACCCCCAGAGCTGGAATGAGGGTATGATATACCCACTGGAGATCACAGGGCTCACTCACTCACTCACTCACTCACACAGCTACCTGGCACCCAGCAGCATGGAGGCTACATCCCCAGGACTGACCTACAAACTAAAGGCTAAGTATTGAATTCACATGGCTAGATAAGGAAATCTAGATAGATTGCTTTAAGGTCAATGGTGCTGGATTAAATAGGATATTGTAACTTGGTTGTGTGATTGTTGGGTGTTTGTGTTGACACTCTGTGAAGTCTGTGATGAATTGGAACAGTAGACAATCTGTAGCATAGTATTTGTGGTATTTGTTTGCCTATGGTGATTTAAAATAGATTGTGCTGGTTAGTTATAATATATCTTGTTAATCATAAATACCACCATGCAGTTACGTTTGAACATGTGCTGGTAGAAATGGCAGGCTGAGATGTGTGGTTACATTGTGATCTGGTCTTGTGATGAATATGCTCTGGTTATTGAGATACTGAAGTTGTTTGGAATGTGAAAGTGAATAAGATGGTTCTAGGAAGTTGGATTGAAATTGTAAAACAGGTGATTTAGATGGTTTGGAATTGTAAAATCAGAACATATGCATTGTTCTGAGGCTTGGACATTTTGGAATAAAATGGAGTCTTGTGTCTTCTGCTATGTGATTGTGGTGTAGTAGAGAGTGCCATGTGTTTGGACCTGCAAATCTAAAATGGCTGCTGCCGGGTATTTTCCCCTCCCCCTTTCAACCATGTGTTGCAGTCTTCATGGGAGTTTTCTCAAAATGGAGTCTAGCTTCTGTCCCATGCGGTATTGTAGGGTTGTGTTGTATATAGGGACAGCCAGTATGGGTAAGGTCAAGTATTTTCTCCACAAAGATTCTCAGCATTGAATAACTGCGCAGCGATTGTTCCTCACATGTGTAAGCTTCTCTGAAATCATATTGATCTTCTTGTTATTATGAGCCATTTCTCTCTCTCTCTCTCTTCCCCTCTTTCTCTCTTATTTTCCCTTAAATAGTATTGTATTGTATTGTATTTCCTGTGTAGTTATCTGGTTAGGTAGTCTATGTTATATTGTAGTGTATGATTTGTATTTGTATTAATTCTTTTGCAAGTATATCATTCATAATATATATATTAGGCGTTGGACCCTGAGCACGGTATCTGTGTATTTCTTATAGTGTTAAGTATTCTCAGAGCGTCGGTGACGCTAGAACAGCTTTAAAGGTAATAAGGTTATACTGTGTTGCATTTACACTCTACCACTACACAGAGGTTTACAGTATAAGTACATTCCTTAAGGTATAGTTAAGGGAGTACCCTTGCGGTACTTTTTGCGCCAATTGGGTACTGTGTTCTTTAACCTTTAACGTGTTTTTAATAAGATAAATATTTAGCTTTGTTATGAGGGAGAAAGCAGTCAGCAAGCAGAGGAGTTAGAAACATCTGGTGACAGTGTGAGTACATATGTAGGGAGGCAGGTAAGGCAAGAAGTGATTCAGCGGTATTTTTCGGGTAAGTTTTTGTTGGATGTAATTATCCTTGACTAAACACTTTGCAATACAAACAATTGTGTGTTTTGTTACTTACTGTTTGTTGTTTATAGTGGTGTGTACATTGTAGTTAGTTTATGTTATCAATACATTGTCATTCATTACCCCAGAAAAACATACATACATACATAGCAGCTTCTACAATGTTTGAGACGGACACAGGAAGTTGTGTGTTTGCCCCAAAAAATTTTTTATTGCGTTACACAAATGTTTTTTTTTGTATTATTTTTTGCGCTTGTGTGTGCTGGGTGCTGCGCTTTGTGCTGGCTCACTGGCACGTGCTCGGGAGGATCGCCGAACAGGGGAGGTTACTGGCGTTTGGCTAGGGGTCGTGGTTCCAGAGCTGGAGGTCACTTGTTGTGCTGCCATCAATGATATGTTGTTGCTTAAATTATTTATGCTGGCATTCAGTTGTGTGTTGGTTGCAGTGTGGCTGGCTACAATCCGGGATAATGATTCATTCACAACCTGGTTGTGTTGTATAAGTTGTATGAGTGTTTGGTGCTGGCGCTGTTGCTCATCAATGATGCGCGTTAAATGAGCCAGCATTTGGTTGTTGTCTGCCCGTATTTGCTCCATAGATGTTGCGATTCGGCCTACTTGGACAATCAGTCTGCCCGAGTTGCGACCAATGCGCGGTAGATGATGGGGCAGACTGGCAAGGTGTTGGGTATGTGCGGTCAGGCTGGCATTGCTTTGGGTCTGTTGGCTTGTCCAACTGGACCAAAAGTCATCTGGAATTTGTGGCTGGGGTGGAGCTTGGACCAGTTGTGGACTCATGGAGGCTTGGGGGATATCCTGCGGCTGTATTGGCTGGCTCGGGTCAACAGGTGTTAGTTGCAGTGTGAATGTTGCCTGTTGGTCTTGTCCCTGCTGGTCCACGTCGGGCATCAAGCTTGGCTCTGTATGGGGTGGCCAACATGCACTGTTTACTTTACAAATAATATATTTGCTAGTTCTAAACATTTCTACATTCCTAATACTCCATTATTTTTGTATTTTGAGTTGTGTTTTTAAACTTTAAATTTATTTGGTTTCCAAACACATATATACCATCACAGGCGTGCACATAGACTGACTTGCGGAATCCTCACCTAACTACCTCCCCTCCACAGCATTACAGTGTTCTGTCACCTCCCCTGTCCAGGATATAGACTGCTTACCTGGATAGTCCAGAGGAGCGGAGCAAGTAAGCAGTCTACATACAGGACAGGGGAGGTGTGTGAACACTATAATGGTGTGGAGGGGGTGGTGGTGGATTTATTTCAGTCAGTAATGTGGTGTTATTTTTATGTGCACGTGTGTGGCCTAAATTTTTACAAATGTGTGTTAAATTTTAAATGTGATGTTGGCCATAGCAACCACTAAGACATTGCAAAATTCAGCATTTGCACCTTTTTTTTTTTTTAAAGTTAGAATTTTTTATTGAGAATGAACAGTGTTTAAAACAATAACAATAGGTAGGTTGTACAGGTTGAGGACATAAACAGGTATACATGGTGAGTACATATCATACCAACTTCGTAAAGACAATTTTATGGAGCTGAAGGTGAACCGGTAACATCAAAATGTGTCTTATGACAGACCACCTGTGAAGCTAAACAATTCTCAATTTATTTTTTATTTATCGGATTGATTCTGTATCCAAACTGAGTGTAAATCTATGGAGGATAGAGGCAAGAAAGAGAAGGAGGGGGAAGGGAGTGGGGAAGCGAGCAGACGGGAGTTAGTAGAGGAGGAAGATTAAGAAGGTTCCCTATAAGGAAGCAAGAGGTTGGGGATATTCTTCTGTTGTGGTACTAGAAGGAGGGACAATTGGCAAGCTAGAGGAAATAGTAGTGCTAGCGGTATTAGCAGCATTAGCTATATTAGTGATATTAGCAGTCCTAGCAGAGTCCGGGCATCAGTAGAGAGCGGGCGAGGTACCAAGGAGACCAGTTGTTGTGGAACTGCGCCACAGTGTTATTCCTTAGGCTTGTAATGTATTCCATATTGGCTATGTGATTAATTTTAGTCATCAGTACAGCTTTGGAGGGTGGCTTATGGTCTTTCCAGCATTTAGCGATCAGTGCTTTAGCCGCCATGCAAAGCTGCATGATTAGCTTGTCTTGGGTTTTGGGCATTGATTGTATGGGGGCGTGAAGCAAAGCAATGTCGGGGGAGAGGTCAAAGGAATGTCCGCAGGCTTGAGCAATAAGTGCTTCAACCGTGTTCCAGAGGGGGCGGATTGAGGGGCAAGTCCACCATATGTGAAAAAAGGTTCCCTCCTCTCCACATTGTCTCCAGCACAGGTTAGAGGTTGTGGGGAAAATGGCGTGAAGTCTGGAGGGGACCAAATACCACCTGGTGTAGACCTTATAACATGTTTCCTTAAGTGCTACACTAATTGAAGCCTTAGCGATACGCATTCTAATTTCCTCCCATTGATCGTCTTCCAGCGGCTGGGAGAGATCTGATTCCCAGGCTAATTCGTGGGGTTCTCGGATTGGGGGGTCAGGTGCCAAGATTGAGTTGTATATTGTTGAGATATTCCCCTTTTTGCCAATTGAGCGTAAACACATATACTCATAGGAGGTGGGTGTTTTCAGAGGGGTGGTTTTAAGCTGTGATTTGAGGAAGCTGAGAATTTGGATATACTGGTATTGACACGAGGATGGGATACCAAAGCGCTCTTGAATGTCTCCAAAAGTGGTCGGAGCTGAGTGGCCTTTAACATGGAGGAATCTCGTGATACCCTGGGATTGCCATGGGGCCGCCATTCTTCGCTCGCATCCTGAGGGAAAGGCGGGGTGACCCCAGATGGGTGATAAGGGTGAGGGGTATGAAGATAGATTATGGGTGCTGCGGAGTTTATCCCACAGTTGAAGTGTGAATTTAATCGTGGGGACTGAGTAGGCTGAGGCTGGTCTGCAAGACCTGGGAAGCCAGGTAAGAGAGTTGAGGGAGACTCCCTGATATAGTGAATTCTCGATATCTACCCATTTTCTGATCCCTTGGGGGGAGTGCCAGGACACTATGTGGTTAAGGTGACATGCGTTAAAATAAGCCTGAAGGTCAGGGTAACCCAAACCCCCTGAGGTGGCACTCTTAGTCAACATAGCTCGTCGTAATCGAGATTTACGATGAGCCCAGACAAATTTGTTGCACTGTGATTGCAAGGACGCCAAAGTCACTCTGGGCACCATTATTGGAATGGTCTGAAACAGGTAAAGAATACGGGGGAGGAGATTCATTTTTAGAGCATTGATCCGCCCGATCCATGAAATAAATAAACGGTCCCATTTATCTAAATCTTGTGTGAGAGTTTTAATTATGGGAACATAATTAGCCTGAAATAGGCTGGTGTAGGATTTGGTAATAAATATGCCAAGGTATTTAATAGCTGAGGGTCTCCAAAGAAAAGGGAAAGAAGACGTTAGAATCCTATGGGTATGGGGTGGAACATTAAATGTAAGGGCCTCGGATTTGGTGTGATTTATTTTGTATCCAGAGAGGGAACCATATAAAAGTAGTTCACTCTGTAAGTTAGGGAGAGATATCAAAGGGTTAGTAAGAGTCAAGAATACGTCGTCTGCAAACAAAGATATTTTATACTGATTCTGACCCACTGTAACGCCCCCAATATCCGTATTAAGTCTGATTCGGGCTGCCAGGGGTTCAATGCATAAGGCAAAAAGTAGGGGTGAGAGAGGGCATCCCTGCCTAGTACCATTCTTCAGGTTGATTCGATGTGAGCTCAAGCCATTGGTCAGGACCGCTGATGAGGGGTTAGAATAGAGAGCCGCTATTGCCGTGATAAAGTGTCCATGAAAGCCAAATGCGGATAAGGTAGAAAACAAAAAGGGCCAAGAGATGCGATCAAATGCCTTTTCGGCATCTAGAGCCAGAGCAATCGCTGGTGTTTTTGTTGTATTTATTTGGTGAATCAAGTTAACAATACGTCTGGTGTTGTCCGAGGCCTGACGGCCGGGGACAAATCCTACTTGATCAGGATCTATTAGTGACGGCAGTACAGCGTTTAGGCGTGATGCCAGTATTTTGGCAAAAAGTTTGAGATCTGTATTTATCAAGGATATGGGTCTGTAGTTTGAGCAATACGAGGGATCCTTTCCGGGTTTTGGAATTACTATAATACGGGATGTCGTTGAGTCCGTGTGAAATGGTGTGCCCTGGAGTATTTTATTAAACAAAGATACCATATGAGGAATAAGTTGAGGGGCGAAGGTTTTATAGTACACCATCGGATATCCATCCGGGCCAGGTGCTTTAGAGGGTTTCTGGGTTTTTAATGCAGCCTCAATTTCCTCAGCAGAGATGTCTGCATTAAGAGCAGTGTTAGTCTCCTCGTCTAACCGAGGGAGAGCGCATGTGTCTAGGTATTGTTGTGTCCGATCGGCTTGTGCTAAAGGGTCGGACGGGGGATCAAGATTATAAAGTGTCTTATAATAATCAAAAAAGACACTATTGATTTTTTTGGGGTCGTAAGTAATCTTACCTGAGGGCTGTCTTATTGAGTGGATGCATTGGTTAGCCTTTTTGGCGCGCAGGCGGTTGGCCAACAAGGTGTGTGCTTTATTACCTCTGTCGTAGAACGTTTGGTTAGCCCATCGAAGTGAGCGCTCTACGTTCTCCGCCAAAAGTGATTGTAGGCCATCACGTGCCTTAGAGAGTTCGGCTAGAGTTTTTTTTAGAGCGTGTACGTTTGTGTTCCTGATCCAATGTTGCAATGTTATTTGTTAATAAAGCGATTTGGTTTTCCCGCGTTTTCTTACGGCGGGATGCAAATTGTATAATAGACCCCCTGATGACCGCCTTATGGGCTTCCCATATAGTGGCTATGCTGCAATCACTTTCCACATTGACCGTAAAATATTCCCTAAGCTCAATTTTAATTAAGTCTTGGAATTTAGGAATCTTCAATAAAGTCTCGTTAAGTCTCCACGTCGGTCTACCGTCGGGGATATCAGAAATGTCAAATGTCGCAACTAAAGCCGCGTGGTCAGTCCAGGTAAGCGGGGATATTGAGGAAGAGTGAGCGGTCCGGGAGAGGGGTGCACAACTCAAAAACATGTCAATGCGAGAGTATACGTCATGTGGGTTGGAATAAAAAGTGTAGTCTCGGGTGGCCGGGTTAAGAAAACGCCATACATCGAACAGACCAGCCTCGGCCATGCACCTATGTAATACTGAGGAGTTTAGGGTTTGACCGCTGCGCAAAGGGCCGGATCGGTCCATGTTTGCGAGAGCCATATTAAAATCACCTCCGACCAGTGTTTTGCCTCGTCTATATGAGTCAAGGTCGCGAAAAAACTTACGGAAGAATTTAGATTGGGCAGTGTTTGGAGCGTATAGATTAGCCAAGGTAACCTCCTCGTGTCCAATTTTTCCTCGTACCATTATGTAACGTCCCTCATTGTCGTGTTTACAATCTAGAAATTGGAAAGGGACTGACCCTTTTACCAAGATGGCCACCCCATGTCTTTTTGCTGCATGATTGGAGTACCAGGCCATGGGAAATTGTTTAGACGTCAGGGAGGGGTGGGAGTCAGCTTTCAAATGTGTCTCCTGTAAGAAAACCACGTCACCTTTTAACGTTTTAAGAGATCTGTGGAGATGAGAACGTTTCTGGGGAGTATTCAGTCCCTTAACATTGATGGACAGGCATGTTAATGGCATGGTTAAAGCAAGAGTGGGAGTGGTTCGCCTGTAACTCCTAGGATCCCGGACTCTGTCAGGATAGACAAAAAGACAAAAACCAAGGAGAAAGGTAGAAAGAGAAGAATGCAAATGTATGTTACTGTACACAAACAGTACTTAGTAATTAGGCCTGTTTGTTAGTGAACACAGAAATGTCAACTTGCTGCTGTCTCGTAACGGGGGTCTAAGAGAGGAAGAAAATAGAAGAAAGAGAAGCAGAAAAGAAATAAGCAGGCGTAGTATCCAGTAGGCAGGATACTCGACTGCCAAGATTGAGCTCTAGAAAAGAGAAAGAGCTCACTTGCGGGATATAAATGCAGTTTAGCAAAAGAGGGTATCAACCCGCTATGTTTGAATGTATCTGTGATCCCTATGAGTCGGGGGAGGATGTGTCAAGACAGAGCCCCGACCCCCCCCACCCGAGACCATGAATACACCAAAAATAATAATAATGGACTTTCTTATAACTACCCAGAACTTGGCTCCAGGGCGGATCAGTCCTAGATACCAAACGCTAGCGAAAAAGTGATCATGTTACAACCAGTATCAATAGGATAACAACATAATAACATAAGAGCATACATTAACGTCGCCGAACAGGTCGGCGTCCAGAGACAGGCTCCATGGCGTCAAAAAAAGGGGTCAATTCTGGACACCAACCACCGGGCCAAGTCTCCGAGCCGCCGGCCAGACCGGCGAAACAACAACGCTGCAATACGCGGAGTATAAAAGTCCGCCAACATAAGCATTGTGTGATAACAGTAAGAGGGACAGTAGTATACTAATAAGTTACCCAAAACATGGATTACATGGTATTTGAGCAAAGTTGAGAACAAAATCAATCATACTAAACGTTATAAAAACATAGAGTTCAAACATAAACGTAATGAGCGACAGAGCTATGAAGTAGCAGCCGGGGACAGCTGCAGCTTTCGAAGAAGCTTGTCCCCTTCATCAGGAGAGCGGATGGTGTGAACCTTGCCATCAATCTCCAAAATGAGGCGAAATGGAAAACCCCAGCGGTATTTGTATCCATTGTCGCGCAGTGTAGAGGTGACAGCACGTAAATCACGCCGTTTGGCGATGGTCACCGGTGACAAGTCTTGGTAGATCTGAATCCGGGAGTCTTCAAATAAAATTGTAGTTGAATTCCTGCACGCCAGTGTGATACTATTTTTGATCTTAAAGGACAGAAACCGGAGGATGACGTCGCGAGGAGGGTCAGAATCCTTTGGTTTAGGTCTCAGGGCGCGGTGCGCTCTCTCTATCGAGATGGCTGAATCTGTAAGTGACGGGACCAAGTGAAGGAACAAGCGACGGAGGTATGGTTCCAGTTCGGAAGTTGAGACAGATTCTGGAATATTGCGGACGCGTAAATTGTTCCGTCTTTCGCGATTTTCGCTATCCTCCACCTTATCCTTGAGAATTTCCAGTTCGCTGGATAGGTAGCTCATGTCTTCGCCCACTTGTTTATGGAAGTTCTGATGGTGGTCTTCCCTTGATTCCAGCGCGGTTGTGCGGGAGTCTAGAGCCACCATATCTGATTTTAATTCCCCGATCGCTGATTGAAGAGCTGTCGTGAAAGAGTTCTTAAGGTCCAAGATCATGTTTTGAAGGGATTGAATGTCCGCCTTGGTTGAAGGTGCTTCCGCCTGGTCCATGATGGGGGTAGGCATTGGCGGGGGTGGAGATGGGGTTTCAGACAATTTTTCCCGGCGTGAGAAATGTTGCGAGATATCTTGTGAAGCTCCCGGTTTTTTAGCTCTGGTGTTCGCTCTGCTCATAATATCTGGTAGAATAAAAACGTCCGTTTAAGGGTTGGTTTCGAGTAAGGTCCACACGGGTGTTACGTATTCAACAATTGGTCCGGGGGAGGGAGGAAGTCGGGCATCTGCAGTGCTACATCTTTTATAGGACCTAGGTCCTAGTAATCAGTGAGAGGGATCCCCAGGAGAGCGTCCCGGTGCAACAAACTTCTTTCTTTGGGGATATGGAATGGTATGGCAGCAGCTGCAGGGTGCAGGGTCTGGGGTGTTAAATCATTTGGAGTAATTCTGTTGGGACTAGGAGTGTGTTTCCACTTAGCTCCAGCGGGGGCAGCACCATTCAGGGAAGAGAGGTCTATCTTGCCACCTCCAAGATGGCCGACGTCTTTGCTGTGCAGCGTTTTTTCACCCTTAGTGTTCCAGCCGTATCTCCGTGGTGCCAGACCCCTCCTGACCTCCAGGTACCCGCCGCACCCTCCGCTAGTTATCCCCTATCACCGCCGTGGCCCGCAGTGTAGTTGTATAAGTGCGGCGCCTGCTTTCCGGCAGACGCCACATCCAAGATGGCCACCGCCACCGGACCTCCGCAGCTCGTCTCCGGCCCTGCAGCTCCCGAGGCTCCCCGGCTCGCCCCAGCCCCCCCTCTAAGGCTTTCCAAGCAAGGGGCTCCCTGCAGGACGTCGGGGTAGGTTTTGTGGGGTTTCTTAAGGCGGCCGGAAGTCGGTCACACTCGGGCGGGGGTGGATGAAAATTTAGGTCCCGGCTTCACCTTGTGGGGAGGGCCGCAACCTGCAAGCACAGGGCAGGCCTGTGCTCCGGCTCCGCAGCTCTCTGCCAACGTGTCCCTAGTTGTAGATAGTAGTGTGGGACAGTGTTTAGGGTCTATAGGCAGCGTGAGGGCTATTATAAAGTAGAAATGGAGCTTGTATCAGCAGGAGCTCTCCAGGGGCACGTCCTCCCAGTCAGGCCACAAGCCACGCCCCCCCAGCATTTGCACCTTTAAAAATTTAAGACGTAACATCACATTGGTTGTTATGGCAAACATGTAATCTCAACTACAACTCACATCATAGTAACTGTACTGTGTAGATTATTTTCTATGTGTTTAGTGTATGTTTTGACTCACCAGATAACTGAGGTGATCTGGGCTCATCACTCTGTGGACTAGCCAATAGTGCCTGTGGTGGCTGGGGTGAGACTGCAGAAATGCGCCGCCTGGGTGGGGAAGATGGAGCCGCAGATTCAGAGACAAGACGCCGTGTCTTACTTGGCCTCCTGGGTAAGTGACCCGAGCCCTGTGATGGGCGCCTTAGAGGAGGGCGGCTTACAGAAGCTGAACCTATGAGAATATATAAACATTAATATTTTGTACTTCTATGTGTTTGCAGAATATGTGACTACAGTGAATTCTTACCTGCAATCCCAGCATCATCCTGAGTTGTCTGTGGCCTGTCTGGCCGGCTGGTCTGTCGGACTGTTGAAAAAGTTGAAAAAACATTATGACCATACTTTGTTAAAAAATGCTAACTGCAAAGCCTTAGTGTACTGTAACCATCTTGTACGTATTGTAAATTAAACTAATTTCTGCTTAAGATCTTCGTGATTCCTTAATTTGTTATGTATATTAAAATGTACATGGTGTTGCACAAAAAAAATCTGTAACATTGATGAATTATGTGTCAGATATTGCATAGATTGATTACTTGCATCTTGAAACAAAATTAAAATTAAAAGTTTGTTTAAAAATTGTTTTAAAAAAAACACACATCATAACAAGCTGCTATTAGATACAACAGCTATGTCCAAGCAATATCTCATATTAATTTTTGGAACTACACATACCAGCATGCACTGCACCTGATTTTGCATTACAAATTTAAAAAGCTACAGCCAAGGCATGATGGGAAATGCAGTTTCAAAACACAAAAACAGCTTAAGGGTGCACAGGCCTGCAATACATGACCAACAATGTATGCATACTTTTATAAAAAAATTTTTTCCAGCATTATCATTTTGCACACTTTAAAATATAATTTAAAATTATCAAACTCACCATCCTGCGTGGGTCGGTCCGAATCCCGGACATGAGTTGCAGACACCACTTCTGCTGGAATCAGTGCCCGCACAGGCTCCTCCCACTCACGATAGGTTGCCCGGAAAGGGGGTCCACCCCCGGTTTTGCGGGCTGATTTAGCCTCTTTGGCCATCTTGGCCTTGACATGGCGCTTTATGTCATAGAACCTCTTGCGACACGTGTCCTCAGTCCGCCTCACCACACCCTCACTATTTACGGCAACTATTACTTTCCCCCACAGGACAGACTTCCTGCGGGAGGAGACCTTGGCAGCATCCTGCCCAAACAATTGCCGATGGTGCTTCATGAGCTCACGCACCAACGCCATGTTTTCAGCATAGCTGAACTTAATATTCCTGCCAGTCTTGGTAGTGGTGCGTGGCTGCGGAGCCACAGCACCATCACTCTCACTGGAGAATGCAGCAACAGGCACCCCCTCCTCCTCCTCCTCCTCCTCCTCACTAACCTCCTCCCTCTCACTAACCCCCTCCACCTCACTCACCTCCTCCACCTCACTAACAGCCTCCACCTCACTAACCGCCTCCCTCTCACTAACCTCCTCCACCACACTGACCTCTGAGTCAGACATGAGGACAAACAACACAAAACACAGAAAAAAAAAACCAGAAAACACACTCCTCCACTACTACTACTACTACACACCACACAGCCAACACACACGCTCACTCACTCACTCACTCACAAACAATGACAAAAGACTATAAAAAAAAACAAGGACAAAAAAGTTTACAAACTGTGAAAAAACAATACTACAAATATGACAAGACTACTTACACACACAGTACAGCACTCAACAATCACAAAACTCCTCACCAAATCCACCAAAAACTCCACCAAACTCACCAACTCCAAATACACCTTCCTCTCTCCTCTCCACTAGCTAAACCCACGAGGTGCGGTGTGTTTGGGGCGGTTTTATAGTAATGTGCACAGACACTCCTCCATCACGAATACAACCAATCACGGACGCGTGACAAAAACGAAACTTAGGACTAAAAACGCGGCAGCGAAATCAAAATCACTGCCGTAACAGACATGTGACGCAGTCGTAAAATAAACTAAAAACACGGCTGCAAAACAACCAAATCGGCCGCATTCTACACCAGAAAACCACGAATGACATCGACATCGGACAAAACAAAAAATACGAATACGACAGCTTAGTAAATCCGTCGTAACAAATTCAAAAAGTTGCAGTTTTACACTTTCGATGTCATTCGTGATTATTCTCCCACCAAATCGGGATAATTACGAATGTTAGTAAATATACCCCATAGAATTTTTTTGTAGGGGAGCAGACCGAGTAGAGAATCATTCCCCCGTAGTGCCCAATCCAGATGTCAAATTTTGTAAAATCTTCTTTGCGTCTATAAACTTACCTGTTACTAATTTCTATGTGATCTTTCTTCAAAGTTTCCTCCTCATCTCTTACGTTCACCGACAGGAGGGTACAACACATGGACCCGATTACCGTTCAAACGCCACATGCCTAATCAGTCCTTCAGAGCTCTGCCCAAATCCAGTATATCTCACCAGCATAAGAGCATAAGGACACCAGTATAAATGCAGTGTGCCTGGTCATGCACAAAGGGTGGAGAATGAGAATACTGGTGAAGGGAGACTGTGCACAGACACTGATATGCATGATGGTGTGACAGCCTGTTGGTGAATGCCAAACCTGACATTTCCAAATCTGACATTTTCTCTTCTTTATTTACCATATCCCCCTCTCTTCTCTCATCAAGAGACGGTTTACTTCACACAACTGATAACACACGATAGTAAAACAACATTAAAAAATTTGTGTTCCCTGCAGGAAGAGGCAGTCTGGAGGACAAAGGGGTATGGCCAGGAATCCTCAGGACTGTGGACAGGTGGACAAGGTAAGCCGGTGGCCCCCAGGGCATATCTTCCAAGCTTAGCTGAGGCGGCACACGGTCTGACTCATCTGGGTAAAGAGGGTATGTGCAAGCTGGTAAGAGCCTACTGGTGTGCGCCAGGATTCTCTTCTCATGCAGGTAAGAGAGCAATGACATGTTTTACTTGCTTGAGGAAGAATATTGGAAAGTCAATACCAACAGAGCCATCCCATATCCCCCCAACAGACGAACCTTTTCAAGTAATACAAATCGATTTCATACAGTTACCACCCTGTAGGAATTTAAAATATGTGTTAGTTTGTATTGATGTATTTTCCAACTGGGTAGAAGCGTTCCCTGCTGCCACAAATACTGCTACGTTCACTGCAAAGAAAATTGTGCAGGAATTTGTGTGTAGATATGGTATCCCTAGAATAATTGAAAGTGACAGGGGTACCCATTTTACAGGTGAAGTCTTTCAGGTTATGTGCAAACTGATGGGAATTAATAGCAAGCTGCATACTCCGTACCGACCACAGGCGAGTGCGAAGGTGGAGAGAATGAACAGCACTATTAAGAACAAGCTGAGTAATTTAATGGCTGAAACTGGATTGTCGTGGCCAGAAGCTTTGCCACTAGTATTGTACAACATCAGAACCACTCCCAGGTCTCCCCTTAACCTATCACCCTTTGAAATTCTTTTTGGTCGACAACCTCATGTAATGATAGACCCCCAGGATGATTTGAAATGTAATAATGAAGTGACTGTGAAATATTTGGTTGGGATGAGCCAGCAGCTGAGAAATCAACAAAGAAATGTAAAGCTGGTGATTCCTGACCTACCGAACAGTAATTGTCATGACATTGAGCCTGGGGATTATGTGATGATTCGAAATTTCTTACGCTCAGGTTGCCTCATAGACAGGTGGGAAGGACCATACCAAGTCTTGTTAACCAGCACAACAGCATTGAAGGTCGCCGAAAGAGAGACTTGGGTCCACTCGTCCAACTGCAAGAAGGTCGCTGACCCGGAGAGAACTTGTGATAAAGAGCAGAGTGTAGAGAATCTCGTATCACTGGAGTGTCTGTTCCGGGAAAGTTGAGAGGCAGGACTGTTGAAGGGCAACTGAGCACAGAGAGAGTAACAAGACCTAGAACGGTTGTCGTACCATTTTCTTTTTTCACCTCCCCCTGCATTTTTATCTTTTCTTTTCTCCTCCTTATTTTCCTCCTTTCCCCTAATGAAATGGATCGATCACAAGAGACTGCGTTTCGGGTTCTGTTAGTAATTCTGGTTTTGATAAGGACAGTTTGTTTTGGTGAGGGTCCCAGAGAGGTCGAGCAGGGATCTGGAATGGGTTCTGATGGCAAGAATGGATTTGTAGGATCTCAGGATCAGCGCATCACTTTAGTAAAGGCTGGCATCAGTAAGCGCTCTGGTAGTCAGGGAGCTCGGAGGCACTGTGAGGGGTTATTGTCTGATAAATATTGTATTTGTAGGAATTGTGAGAATATAGTAGAGGATGGGTGCATCCAGAGATGTCAGTCCAACCTTAATATCGACATGGACCGTCATCCGTTGAGTGATTACCACTCACTAGTGGGTAAGGTCTTAAACCAGACAGAATGCTGGGTGTGCTCACAGGTACCTCAAGGTCAGAGCAAGTCAGGATTAGTACCGTACCCTTTAGCAATAGATGAGGTACTCGAATTACGGGGTGGGAGACCGGTGGACAAGAAATTCAATATCTCTAGGCCCCCTAGTTTGAAGCTCCACCAGTATCATGTAGACAGGTCCTTATTGTGTATTAATATTTCCAATTACCGAAAACCGGGAAATTGGGAAGTGACGTGGAATAACCAGACAATGACCTTTTCACACAGAGCTGATAGGATACCCATAGACTCTGAACTTGTACGTCAAATAGCCAACAGTGGGAGGTATTTTCGGTATAGGTATACTCGTGGAAGCAAGACCATGTGGGTTGGAAAAGTATCGCCAGGGTATTGTGCTCATATCATCCAGCCCGATACTTGTACTGAGCAGATGGGAGAACTAGGGATGGGTTTCTTTACTTGGAAAGTTTGTAATATGGTGATGTTATATTTTGTCCCCTATGTTCTCCCAGATGATGCCTATTTCATATGTGGGAGGAAGGCGTACAAGTGTCTTGCCCCAAGCTCAGAGGGATTGTGTTATATTGGGAGAGTACTGCCAGAGGTCATGACCATAACCCATGATAAGATGAAAGACGTTCACTGCAGTGCTCAGGCTCCTTATACTCATACTCACTATGAACACATTATCAAGAGACACCTCATAGATAGGACAGAGCACGCAGCCTCTGATTTGATCCACAAATCCACCGGGATTCAATTCCTTCTCACATTAGACATCACACGTACTGCCAGAGGAATTATAAATTATAGGTATATCCATGTGCTAGCGAACTTGATAGATAATATCACTGAGATGTATGATGACACCTTCAGGCATACGGGAAGGGAGTTACAAACTTACAAGAAGGAACTGATTCAGCACAGGATGGTCCTTAATTATGTCACAGCCGTGACAGGTGGGTACTGTGTTACTCTGGCAACTCAATATGGTGTGAAGTGCTGTACGTATATTACAAACAGCACTGACGACCTCACGGAGATTATCGATCGAAAGATGGACGATATCTTGCAGTTGAAGTGGGAGTTCAGGAGGAAGCACAACCATACCTTAGCGACTGTGAGTAATGAACTGACCGGCTGGGTCTCATGGTTGAACCCACGCAAATGGTTCTCAGGTTTAGGAGAGTGGGCTCAAAATGTCATTATGAGTGTAGGGAAGTTTCTCCTTTGTATCCTGGGAGTCGTCATAATTATTGGTTCGATATTTAGGTGTGTTCAAATTCTAATGCGGCGCAAGCACGGCACAAATTTAATGAGTCTAAGGAGCGAGGGCGCTGTTATAGCAGCAGATTTAATTTATGACCCATCCATAGAGACAGTGTTATGATAAGGATTGCAAATTAATTTCATGGCCTGTTTCTTTCACCCGTTTTTCTTTTGTTTCCCCCTCTGCCCAGATACATCCATCCGGAAAAGACATCAGCCCTACCCAAAATGTTTCTGTGAATGTATTTTAGATATGTGTCTTATCTTCATCTCTGCAACCTCCAGTTAATGGCACACATAGTCGACAGGTGATATCCACATATACTAGCACTCACATATGTTTCCCCCTCCATGTATCATCAAATGTGCACCTCATTTGTTGGAACAAGAAGCCGAAAAGAGCTCGGTAGTGTTTTGTTGGCCTATTTACAGACCCTTAATACGGGATGAGAAGAATTTAATGTATACTTCGCAATACCTCGAAGCTTATTACATATACGGCATGATGATACATGCCCCTCAGACACGGATTCATACATACATGCTTTTTACTATCTCACTAGGTCATACATTTCCCACCTACAACTCTCCCCGATCATCCAAGCTTCTGTAGATATTGTATAGATATTTTTCTGTTTAGTGATTAGATAGTGGCAGTTATTGGTGACTGCCAAAGGGTGGACTGTCAAAGTCGAAAAATATTGCAGTACACACATCACGTACAAACTACACACAGATGGCCTCCGCGCGTGTACTTGTTCTGCCGTGCGTGCTCATATCCGCAATTTGCGTATGGTCGCTCCCGCGGTCATGCGCATTAGTGCGTGGTATGAGTATTTACGGTAGAGTTTGTGAACACATGGAAAGCTATCAAAACACATTACATATTTAATCCAAATAGTGCACAATGTACACATAGTCCCCCTGCACCACATCAGTAAGTTACAGCAGTTTAAATGGTAACAGAACAAAGGGATTCACCTTTACAGGATAGGAGGGGATAGAAAAAGGTTATAAGGTGGTGTTTGGTATCCAGCTGTAGGGTATTTTAAGGGTAATATTCCGGTGTTTGTCTGCAGCAGATCGCATGTTCCTGCGGATAGTTATGTGCAGGAGCAGAATATAGATATAAACTGTATTTACTGTACATTATGTATGCGGCGGGAATCCAGAGGAGACCACCCACAAGAGCAGTTGGAACAGACATCGCCCACCTATTCAAACCGACCTATGACCTCTCCTGTACTGTAAATGACCATCCCTGTGTCCAATGGACAAAGAGATTACAGTATCCATTGTGTTAAGTTTTGGAAGAATTGTATAAAGAGAGCCTGCTGCAGGCCTGGTCAGACACAAGACTCACAAAGTTATCTACCAGATGACTGAGGACCTGACTGGGTAGCGCGGCTTAATCCAAACAAGTATGTATCATTGACTGTAGCCATTATTCTGTTATATTGTATTGTATTGTATTGTATTGTATATATTGTAACCCCCTTTTAGTAATAATATGCTGTGGTGTCGGAACCCAGCAGTTTAATTACAATCTGGTGTTGTGTCTTCCTTTCCCTGCTAAGGTTTAAAGTGTATTATTATCGCATTGCATAGCTGTTAAGGGTTTGCGGTGTATCTCTGGGTGTGTACGCGCTGTGTGTACTTTATACCGTCAGCGCGGCGTTTGTACGCAAAGTCCGTACACAGTACGGGACTCTTTACGCTAATAGCGTAAAAAGTACGTAGAGTGTGTATTAAGTATAGCGGCCGCAGCGGCTCCATGGTAAAGTGTATTTAAAGTGTGTTTAAGGTATAGCTTTCATTCCTGTATATAAATCAGCATTCTCACAGTGTGAGTAGTACAGGTGGGAGTAGGGTAGGTGTGAGGGTGTACCAGTGTGAGTAGTACAGGTGGGAGTAGGGTTTGTGAGAGGGTGTACCGGTGTGAGTGGTATAGGTGGGATTAGGGTAGGTCTCAGGGTGTACCAGTGTGAGTAGTACAGGTGGGAGTAGAGGAAGTGTGAGGGTGTACCAGTGTGAGTAGTACAGGTGGGAGTAGGGTAGGTGTAAGGGTGTACAAGTGTGAGTGTTACAGGTAGGAGTAGGGTAGGTGTGAGGGTGTACCGGTGTGATTAGTAGAGGTGGGATTACGGTAAGTGTGAGGGTGTACCAGTATGTCATACCCAAGATTTAAACTCACAACCTTAAACACTACAGTCAGGCACCTAACACATGGAGCTATTTGCATAGGAAGTCTGTAACTTTATAAAACAACTTAAAATTGCCAGTTTAAAACCATTGTAGCTAACACCAATACCAGGCACGCTCATCAACACTGGTTTATAGACATTTAATTTGTGCTAGCTGTGAATTAATTTTCCAACATTCACAATGTCTGCAATCAGTTTGTTGACAGCTAGATGTTGAGCACATTATAACAACAAGGCATGGATGTGAGTTAAACCATTGCTACCGTATCAGCAATATGAGGTAAACCTATGGATGGCTAGGTAAGATGGTGAGACATTACCATCCGTAGACGCTGTGAGACCAAGATGAAGATGTCTCAAGCCATCTAAAGAGGACAAGTGTATGTGTTGCCTGTAACAACCATTCAGATTCTAGCTATCATTTTATAGACTGTACTAGATAAACAATGGAATCTGATTGGTTGCCATAGGCAACACATCCACGTATACTCTTTAGAAGGTTTGATGAGTCTTCAGAAACTAGATAGTGGATCATGTAGGATAAATAAATATGGTCCATCTTTGTGGCCTCTGGGCCACCTGTTTCTCATTACAGGGATGATTTGCAGTTACTTAAAAATGGGAAATAAAGAGAAATATTTGCGTAAGTGACCCGATTTCTTTGTTTATTATAACACAATCACTTGTTCAGATGCAGACCTTTGTTTGTGTGCATTTTACCACGTCTCCAGTGCATTATATCTCCTTCAGCAAACAGCAAAAGAAATGATTTGTCTTTTTCATTCACCCGACTCCTGACAGCTCAGGGGGTTTGGGAGCAGGTCTCGCACGTGTGAGAGCGTGGAACACAGCGGGACAGCAATATTTTCTATATAGCAAACATCATTTAAAATGCAGACCCTCTGGGCAACCTTACGCTTTGATTTAAACTACTTTTTTTTCCCCCCATGCTGTCAGGAAAATAAAAACAGGAAAACTGATTTAGCGGCGCAGGACTGTACTTCCAGGCGCCATGTATCTGCGGCGCCGGGGATGTATTTACCATCCAGGCAACAGTATTCCGGAGCGAAGCATACACATGGTTTATGTTAATTCAAGGTACTTTTCCCTTTTCATTTGTTGAGTGTCCCGATTTGCTGGAATCCGGACAGTTGGGAGGTATGTGTGTGTGTGTAGCATTCTCAACCTGTATCCCAAGAAGCTCCAGAGGCACCAGCCAGCGGGTCTGATGCCCCCCGGTCCTGCTAGAAGGCCACTTAAATTGGGCCAATACGTTAAGATGGCCCTGGGTGGAGTCATGGAGTAAGTGCATGTTATGGCTCTATGCCCCCTCCTACCCCCATTCCAATTTCGTAGTTACCTAACCCACAGAAATCCTCATCACTCACCGTTAGCCGCTGCCCCATTACCTCACCCACTGTATTCCCCTTCCACTATCAATCACTCCCCCTGCACACCACCATGCCCCCCGCGCACACTAACGCTTCCCGCCAGCACAGCAGGTTAGTCCCCACATCACACCTTTACTTACCTTATTTCCTGCAGGGCTGTCAGCCACATACGTACCTGGAGCAGCATCAGCCTCTGTGCAGCGTGTGCACCATGTGACATCAGCAGGAAGTAGTCTCAATCTGATCGGTAACTACTATGGATAGTTCCCTTCCCCTATGGTCTGTTAAAAAAAAAATAATAACATGCAGCCTAACTCTCCTGCTCGCAGCCTAACCCTAACCCTCCCTCCCACAGCCTAACCGTAACCCTCCCTCCCGCTGCCTAACCCTAAACCTCCCCCCGCAGCCTATCTGTAACCTCCTGCCCGCAGCCTGACTATAACGTCATGCCCGCAACATAACCCTCCTGCTCGCAGCCTAACCCTCCCTCCCATAGCCTAACCCTGCCCCCGCAGCTTATCTGTAACCTCCTGCCCGCAGCCTAACTATAACGTCATGCCCGCAGCTTAACCCCCCTGCTCGCAGCCTAACCCTCCCACCGAATCCTAACACTGCTGCTCGCAGCCTAACCCTAACCCTGCATCCTAACACCGTTGCTTGCAGCCTAAGCCTAACCCTCCCCCCACACCCAGACACTGCTGCTTGCAGCCTATTCCTAACCATCCCCCGTCCCCTAACACTCCTGCTCGCAGCCTAACCCTAACCCTCCCCCTGCACCCAGACACTGCTGCTCGCAGTCTAACCCTAACCCTCCCCCTGCACCCAGACACTGCTGCTTGTAGCCTAACCCTAACCCTCTCCCCGCATCCTAACACTCCTGCTCACAACCTAACCCTCCCCCCGCATCCTAACACTCCTGCTCGCATCCTAACCCTCCCCCCGCATCCTAACACTCCTGCTCGCATCCTAACCCTCCCCCAGCATCATAATACTCCTGCTCGCATCCTAACCCTCCCCCAGCATCATAACACTCCTGCTCGCATCCTAACCCTCCCCCAGCATCATAACACTCCTGCTCGTAGCCTAACCCTAACCATCTCCCCGCATCATAACCCTCCCCCAGCATCATAACACTCCTGCTCGCATCCTAACCCTCCCCCCGCATCCTAGCACTCCTGCTCACAGCCTAACCCTCCCCCCGGCATCATAACCCTCCTGCTCGCAGCCTAACCCTAACCATCTCCCCGCATCATAACCTTCCTGCTCGCAGCCTAACTCTAACCTCCTGTCCGCATCCTAAACCTAACTCTTCACACGTAGCCTAACCCTTATCCTTCCCCTGTAGCCTTACCCTATCCTTTCAGCCGCAGCCTATCCCAAACCCTTCCATCCCCAGCCTAATCCTTCTGCTCAGTCTAACCCTAACCCTCTCCCTGCAGCCTAACTCTAACCTCCAGCTTGCAGCCTAACCCTAACCCTCCCCCCACAGCCTAACCCTCCCGCCTGCAGCCTAACCCTAACGCTCATGCCCGCAGCCTAACCCTAACCCTCCTGACCGCAGTGTAATCCTAACACTCATCCTGCAGCCTAACTCTAGCCTCCTGACCGCAGCCTAACCCTAACCCTTCACCCACAGCCTAACCCTAATCCTTCCCCTGTAACCTTACCCTATCCTCCCAGCTGCAGCCTATCCCTAACCCTTCCACCTGCAGCCTAATCCTCCTGCTTGCTTAAATATAACCTCCCCCCTGCAGCTTAACCCTAACTCTCCCGCCTGCAGCCTAACTTTAACCTCCTGCCCGTAGCCTAGCCCTCCTGCTCGCAGCCTAACCTTAACCCTTCCCCACAGCCAAACCCTAACCCTCCTGTCTGCAGCTTAACCCTAACCTCTCGCCCGCAGTCTAACCCTAGCCTCCTGCCTGCAGCCTAACCCTCCTGTCTGCAGTCTAATCCTAACCCTGCCCCCTCAGCCTAACTCCATTCCTTCTTCCCACAGCCCTATGGGGTAATTCAATTTGCCAGCAAAGGAGAGAGAATTGACTGCATAGGAAAGGAAAGAGTTAAACATCTGGTGAGGGGTGGACCTAGCTGTGAAGAAAGTACAGCCCTTTGTGAAGGGGAGGGTTCGTGATATATAAGTAAGGTGAGGCCATTTTAAATCTCTCTCTTGTGGGGATTTTGCCTGTGGGGTAAGTGCTGCAGCAGCAGACATTGTTTGTGTCCCACATTTTCAAGTGTGTTATATCAGTGTACCCCACTTTTGTTATTTCTCCTCTCCTGCCGGGTTATATTCCCTGACAGTATGTCCGCCCGCCCTCAGCGTTCTGCCCGGCTTCCGGCTCGATACCGCGGTTCGGGCGGTCGAGCTGGGCCGGGTGATGAGGTGGGTGGCCTGGGGGACGGGGCTCCGTCCCCCGGGGCCTCCACGAACACGAACGCGGGCGTAACGCAGCGGGCCTGGTCGGCCTCGCCGCTGGGGGCCGGGCCGGCCGTGCCGGCCAGGCGCGGGCAGAGTGGGGGACCGGAGGTGCTGGCAGGCCGTCCGGAGGCTGACGGGCATCGGCCCTCGCCTCCGGGAGCGGCAGAGTCCGGGGCGGTGTCGGGCGCGGGGGACGCTCGGGTGGCGGTGCAGGAGCGGCCCCGATCTCTCCCCCCTTGCAGCGGCCGAGTGACAGTGCCGGGCGGGGGGAGAGGGCTCGACGGGGGTCGGGTGGTCGCCGCGCGGGGCCTGTCCTGGAGCCTCGCGCGGCGGCTTTGTTGTTGTTGGTGACACCGGCCGGCGGATCATTGGCGGGATGCGCGCAGCGGCGCCGCCAGCACCTCTGGCATTGCAATTAACACCCCGGCTGCCGGATTCCGGCAGGGGGAGGGGGAGGAGCAGGAGGGTGCAGCGTTTGTCTACTGGGGACAACGCTGAGCGGCAAAATCAGCAGAGGAGCGGGCAGGCAGATGCGGTCACGGCAGCAAGCGGTCGGGGGACGCGCGCACAGTATGCGCGCGAGCCCACCGCGGACCGCGCAGGGCGCGGGGGAACCCACGCAGCTGCGCCGCGGGTTTCCCTGTCTCCCCATACCACTTCACCAGAGCCGGGATACAGCGGCTTTCGGGGGAAGAGGGGGGACAGGGAATGGATTAGCGGCCGCAGGGCCGCGTCACGCGCCGCTTCTCATTGCAGCGGGTCCTCCCCAGGATCAGGGAATATTTCTGATCCGCTCGGGGAGGAGGCGTTTTCGGAAGGGGAAAGTGAGTGGTCCGGCAGGGGGGCCTCCGCTTTCCCACCGAGGCGGACGGCGTTGGGTCCCCGGGTCACGTTTGACCGACGGCGGGCGCGGGATCGCGCCCAAGCGCGGGCCGGGGATTCTTCGCGGGCCGTTGCCGAGCGTCGCGGCGGACAGGTTCCTCCCGGGGCGCTGGCGTCGGCCCTGGCCACAATGGTGGAAGCGTTGGGGCCGTTGGCCGCAGTAGCCTCCCCGAGGGCGGCGGGGAATTCCGGCCAGCCTACGGGGACAGGCGGGTCTGGCAGGCGGAGGGCCTCAGCGGCGCAGCGGATGGCACGAGCCTGCCGGGAGCTTGGGGCGGCCGCGGCGGAGCTGGAGCTAGGGCCGTAGCAGGACGGGCAAGGGCGCGCAGCCGCAGCGCCCCACACGCGGGGGGCCCGGTGTGCGCCGCAAGCGCGGGCTGGGTCCTCCTCTGCTTTGTCTTTTACAGGGGAACACGAGGAAGTAGGGATGGCAGACTCCGTGGAGGACGATGTATGGGCTGAAGCGGATGAGGAAGCCAGGTCGGAGCGGTCGACGTCATCGGGTGAGTTGGTACAGTCGGTATCGGTTTCTCCCACGAGCTCGAGTTCGCGCAGCTCTTCGTCTTCCTCCTCTTCATCTTCTCTGTCGTCGCAGGCGTCCGAAGTAAGTAGCACTTCTAGGGCGAAAAAGAGGGCGCCGAAATTTGCCAGGTGGGCAGCAAAGCAGCAGAAGAGGCGTAAGCGGCACAAGCGGATCAGCGAGGAAGCTCGTAGGGCCAAAAAGCGCCGCGATTTGCCAGGGGTCGTTCGCTGCGACTACACCGCAGTAATGCGGGGGCTGCGGGACAGCTGCCGCAAGAAGATCCAGAGGGGTGACTTCGTGGACGTGTTCGTGTTAACAAGGGCCATGAAGAAGGATTACAAGGCGGCGGCCGCAAAGAAGGGCATGGGAGCCGAGGCCTTCAGGTCCTTCGATAATTGGCTGGCAGGTTTTTGGGTGTTTGCGGCGTGCTATTTGGAGGATAGGCCGGAAGAGCACATGAATGTCATCCGGTATCTGCATCTCGTACACGACATGCAGCGCACATCCTCGGGATCGGAGTGGCGTCGGTATGATCAGGAGTTTCGGGAGAAGCAGGACGGGTTGCGGGTCATGGACTTCGGATTTAAGGATGTGGAGGTCTGGCTCAAAGTAACCCGGGCCTCGCAACAGGAGGAGGAGCCCCAGAAACAGGGGGCGGGCGGGCGACGCGCAGGGGCATCAGCCCAGGGGTCCGGCGCGGACGGAGGATTTGCCAGGACAGGTGGATTGGCCGTTCGCGCGGGAGGGCGTTCTGCCACACGAGGAAAGTGTTTCGCGTTTAACAGCGGAACATGTTCCTTTGGCAAGCAGTGTCGTTTTCGACACTCCTGCCAGCAGTGTGGCGGAGCCCACCCAGCCTCCTCTTGTTTCAAAGGCGGGCGACAGGGGACTCGGGGTAAGCAAGCGTACCCCAGGCAGGCCGCGAGCGGGACCGCTCTGCAGAGCTCCAACGCCAATTAAGTTGGAAACGATGGGCCGGTGGTTAGACTTGTATCCGAATAGAGGGGATGCAAAATTTTTGTTTGACGGTTTTAAGTTTGGTTTTCGCTTGCCTGTTGCGAGTGAAGTGTCCGTGCGGGCGCAGAGGAACCTCCAATCTGCCCGAGCCTTGCCGGTAGTGCTACGGGAGAAAGTGGATAAGGAGGTCAGGTTGGGCAGGATGGAGGGACCGTTTAGGTCACCCCCGGTGGATGATTTGGTCATCTCTCCGGTTGGGGTGGTTCCGAAGAAGACTCCAGGCGCTTTTCGGCTCATTCAGCATCTGTCTTACCCGTTGGGGGCGTCGGTCAACGACGCAATACCGCCGGCTCATTGCTCGGTGGTGTATCAGTCATTTGACGAGGCGCTAGGGATGGTCCGCAGCTACGGGACCGGGGCCCTCATGGCTAAGATTGATGTTGAGTCAGCTTTTAGGATATTGCCATTGCATCCGGACTCATTCCGTTTTATGGGTTTCCGGATTGGGGCGGAGTATTTCATCGACAAATGTTTGCCGATGGGATGTTCCGTTTCATGCTCATTTTTCGAGCGCTTTAGCACGTTTCTTCATTGGTGCGTGGAATCTTCGACAGGGGGTCACGGGGTTGCCCATTACCTCGATGATTTCCTGTGTGCGGGTCCGGCTAATGATCCAAGGTGCGGCGACTTGCTTTTTAGCATCCGAGCTCTCTTTTACCATTTCGGTGTTCCCGTGGCCGCGGACAAAACAGAGGGCCCGGCCTCCTGCTTGTCATTTTTGGGGATTGAAATTGACACGGTAGCGGGAGAGTGTCGCCTGCCCCGGGACAAGGTTTCGAAGCTCCGCGAGACCTTTTGCCGGTTCGAAGGTTCGCGTAAAGTCACGCTGCGTCAGGCGCAGTCCTTGCTGGGCATGCTGAACTTTGCTTGTCGGGTAATACCGATGGGCAGGGTTTTCTGCCGGAAGCTTGAAAGGGCGACGGCGGGGTGTGCCAGGCCTCATCATTTCGTGCGTTTGTCCTCCGAAATAAAAAGGGATTTGGCCGTCTGGGCCTCGTTCCTGGAGGATTTCAACGGAGTGTGCATATGGCAAGCGCCAGCGGTGGACAGCGAGCGGTTGCAGCTGTTCACCGACGCAGCAGGTGCCTCTGGATTCGGTTGCTTTCTGGAGGGATCTTGGTGCGCGGCATCCTGGCCGGCAAAATGGCATAGCGAGGGTCTAACAAAAGATCTGGTGCTTCTGGAGCTTTTTCCCATTATGGTAGCGTTGGAGGTCTGGGGTGATCGGCTGGCTAATCGCAGCATATTGTTTAGATGCGATAATCTGGGCGTGGTGCATGCGATTAATAACCAGAGGGCAAAATCGCTGGTGGTTCTGCGGGTGCTTGGGCAATTGCTTTTGACGTGCTTGCGTAGGAACCTATGGTTCCGGGCGCAACACGTGCCCGGTTTGGAGAATGGAATTGCCGACGCTTTGTCGCGAGGACAGTGGGAGAGGTTTTGGTAGTTGGCGCCCGAGGCCGACGACCAAGGTTTTCATTGTCCCGGTTATGTTTGGCAGGTGATCGGGCCGGACTGGAGGGTCTAGCGTTGCGGTCAGTCGCGCCAGCCACGCTCAAGGCTTATGGACAAGCGTGGAGCGAATGGGAGGAGTTCGTCCAAGGTCGTCAGCAGAAAGGTAAGAGCAGGCATCGGCTGATGCTTTCTTTTATTTGGCAGCTATATGTTTCCGGTAGGTCCCGTGCGGTGGTATCCCGGTACTTGGCTGGAGTCTCGTTTTTCTGCAAGCTGCGGGGCGTCCCCGATGTGACGAAAAGCGAGGTTCTACGGAAGGCAATGAAAGGGTGGGCGCGAGTAGCGCCGACGCCTCCAGATGGGAGGCGGCCCATCGATGCGGCTTTGTTGCCGGCCGTCATCGCGGCGGTGGGACGAGTCGCGTCGTCCAGGTATGAGACGCTTTTGTTCAGTTTGGCGTTCTCAATGGCTTACCACGGGGCTTTTAGGGTATCGGAGTTGGTAGCGCCTTCCAAGAGAGCAGATTCGCGCATGCTGGTCGGAGACGTCGTAGTGGGTGAGAGGTCCTTGCTGTGCAGATTGCGGCGCTCTAAGACGGACCAAGTGGGGAGAGGTCGCTGGGTCACTTTGGTTCCGGCGCAAGAGGAGAGCGTTTGCCCAGTAGGTCTGGCGGCGCAATATGTGGCGGTGCGGCCCGCTAAGAAGGGGTCATGGCTATTGCATTATGACGGGCTGCCGGTGACGAAATACCAGTTTCGTTGGATGATGAGTCGTTGTTTGACAGGCTTGGGCCTTCCACCCGCTGCGTTCGGTACCCATTCCTTTCGAATAGGCGCGGCGACGTCGGCTGCGGCAGCGGGTTTGTCCAGAACGGAAATCCAGGAGGTGGGGCGATGGAAGTCGTCAAGTTACAGACGATATATTCGGCCCGTGGCATGAGAAGGCGGATGGCGCATGGCGCTCTGTTTATTTGCGTTTGTATTATGTTGTTACAGTTCTGTAAGTTATGGTATTGTGCGTCTGTTGGTTTCCCCCCTTTTTTATCCTACTCAGGGATTAGCTACTCGTCGTTGCTGGCATGAGTCGGCAGCGGGGGTCTGGAGTTATTTTGTGATTTTTTGCCTGACTTGACGGACTGAATTCTAATCTACAATTCGGCTAATCTGTTCTAATCAGAGTCCCTCAGCAGGTCTTTACGCTTTCACCTCCAGCTGAGTTATTACATGTGTTTCCCATTTTATACTCCCCCCCCCCCACCCCCCCACCCCTTTTTCATTTCGTTTGAATTTATTTTGAACTTCCCCTTTGTGTGTCTAGGTTCGCTTTAGATTGGCAAGGAAGCATGGTGCAGATCGGCTAGGCCGTGACTGCTGCAATAGCGAGATCTAAAAGTTTTTTCTTTTTGGCAGATCCTTCAGGTGAAAGCAATTAATGAAGCTTTAGTAATCAATTTTACCCCTCTTTTCCCCTTCAGGTTGGGTTGAAGACAATTTGGCTATTTGGGTGGTCGGCCACTCTTATGTATACTGGGCAGCCAAGTTTGTGGCCTCGGAGGGGGCTCTGGCGTTGCCTGGAGCACAGGGTGTTAGATGGCTTGGCTGGCGAGGGATGATGTGGAGCGAGCTGAAGAGTAGGCTAGTTAGCCAGGCCAGCAAGCATGGAGTCCCTAGGGTCTTGGTTGTCCATCTAGGTGGCAACGACCTGGGGAAGAGGACATCCCTGGATCTGCGGTGGGCCATGATACAAGATCTGGCAAGTGTGGCCGCGGCATGGACCAATTGTGTGTTGGTTTTTTCATTGATGGTGCCGAGGTTGAGTTGGAGGGTTGTGGCGGATGGTCGCCAGATTGATGAGGCCCGGAAAAAGGTGAACGGGGCAGTGGCGAAGTGGGTGCTGTCCCACGGAGGGAGGGTGGTTCGCCACCCTAGGATTCGGTTCAGAGACAGCCACCTTTTCCGGCCTGATGGAGTACATCTATCCAATGAGGGGATGATGTTTTTTCTGGAGGATCTGGGTTTCGTTTTGCAGGAGTTAGGGTAGGTTTATGGTGGCGGTGCGAAGACTTTGGGGATGAGTCTTTCGCTTTTGGCGGAAAAGAACGGCAGTTTTCTATTTGTATGGTTAACTGTAGTGTTTTACAGTTTAGTATTGGTTTAGGTGCACTCACCTCCATCGACTTATTGGCCGCTTGACCACCCGTCCGGGAAGGCAGCGGCAGGGCACCCAGGAGCGGTGGGTAGTCACTGTGGGGGTTGAGTTGTCACCTATTACCGGTGTGTGATGGTTGTATTAAAATTAGGATCGTTGCGAAGTTTTAGTAATTTAAGGTTAATTTAGGTTAATAGAGCCGTTCTTTTTGCTGCCACCATATGCCGGCTGGATCGGCATCTTAATAAAAATTTCTATTTACAGGTTTGCTATTGGTTAGGGACAAATAAATAGCTAGCAATTTTTCTGCCAAAATTCAAGTCTACGTGTCTTTATTTCTGGTTGTGAAGGTAATGAAGGTTTACTTTAAAGAAAGGGGTCCACCAAATATCACTAGGATGTTTATTGTTCCCCTGGCTGAATCCGTGCCGCACCTGCTGCACTTTCTGGTAGTGGGTTCTCGCACAAAAGTGTTCACTGTCCCATAGGGTAGCGAGCACTTTGTGTAAACTGGGCAGGCGAAGGGTGTGAGACGGGGTGCCATTACCGCGGCAACGGTAATTCACACCCTTTGCTAGCAATTGAATTCCCCCCTAACTTTCTTGTCTCCACAGCCTAAAGGTGGCCTTCTGACAATGTTGACATTTCGCCTGTCGACGTGGCTTGCCGACCTTTTGAATTCATCCCACAATTTATTATACCTATACTGCAGTATACTGCTCTCAAGTGGGAGCAGAGAGTTTTTGAAACCCGCAGATCCATGTGTATATAAAATATGACATCTCTTTCCATCTGTTCCATTTTCCATACCATTAATTATATAAATACTGTAACTATTGGTTACAAAATAAAAAATATTTTTTACATAAAAGGTAAAACGAGCAATATGCGCATGAAAATAGCATAATATGCCATGTAAAATACCATACAGCGCACTTTGTCCTGGAGGAAGGTCCGGCGGCGGCTCATTGATTTTGCAGCGGATTTTTCAGGAGAAAACGACATCACATTAAATATATTCAGAAAGGAGAGCGGTAGAGACCATGGCCCTCATTCCGAGTTGTTCGCTCGCAAGCGGATTTTAGCAGATTTGCTCATGCTAAGCCGCCGCCTACTGGGAGTGAATCTTAGCATCTTAAAATTGCGAACGATGTTTTCGCAATATTGCGATTACACACCTCGTAGCAGTTTCTGAGTAGCTCCAGACTTACTCGGCATCTCTGATCATTTCACTGCTTGTCGTTCCTGGTTTGACGTCACAAACACACCCAGCGTTCGCCCAGACACTCCTCCGTTTCTCCGGCCACTCCTGCGTTTTTTCCGGAAACGGTAGCGTTTTTTCCCACACGCCCATAAAACGGCCAGTTTCCGCCCAGTAACACCCATTTCCTGTCAATCACATTACTATCGCCAGAACGATGAAAAAGCCGTGAGTAAAATTCCTAAGTGCATAGCAAATTTACTTGGCGCAGTCGCAGTGCGGACATTGCGCATGCGCATTAAGCGGAAAATCGCTGCGATGCGAAGATTTTTACCGAGCGAACAACTCGGAATGAGGGCCCATGTGTATGTAAACGAGTTGTTTTTTAATTCATCTACTTTAAATTGCATATGGATACAGTAGCTGGAGGCTGCAGAGCCCCGGTTCTCAGCCTCCCCTAATTACGGCACTGTTTAGAGCAGAGCAGCAGAGCAGCAGAGCAGCAGAGCAGCAGGCTGCGCGTCGTGCATTTAGAATTTTCTTAAAGGAGATCCCACTCAGGGGATTTATTTATCAGGTAAAATCAATACAGTAATGGGCACGGGTCAGATTTTTAAAGTGAATAATTTATCTTTTTTTCATTTGTGCCTACACGGTGAATTACAGAAAGCTCTGTTCAGTGTATACACGCCAGACTCAGTGCGTCTTTCTTTTACCAGGCTGATTTATTCACAAGTACGGCCTGTTGACTATTTAGGAATGGTGCATTATTTCATAGCAAACCCTGTCTCATCCAGGGCGGGATGTACTAAAGGAAAAATGCGGTAAAAACCCAGAAAACGGGGGTTTTACCGCATTTTCAAATTTACTAAGACCCTACCGCCACGTTTTCGCCGTCCAGGGTATACCCTATAGAAGCCTATGGGTTTTTTATCGCCGCCCACCGCAACCCGCCGCAGACGCCGGCCCCCCTTTCCTCCCAGCATACCTTCCTCCAGGCTGCCCTGGACCCGGAAGGTAATCTCCTCCTCCTGCTGGTGCTTCCCGGCGTCTAGGCAGTGTGAAGATCCCGGGGAGGTGACTGAGACCCCCCGCACACCACCTCACAGGTATCGCGGGGGTCCTCTGTCACTGCATTGCGATATTGATCGCATATGTTAGTACATATTCGATCAACATCGCTGCGGTAAGCGGCGAGGGGCGGCGATGTATCTTAATACATCCCACCCCCAGTGTTTCTCAAACACAGTCCTCATGGAGGAATATGTACTAAATCCCGGGGCATTGGGAGACAGTGGAGAAGTTGCCGATGGCAACCAATCAGCTGCTCTGTGCAATTTTATAGTATGCAAATTATAAATGTTACTTCAATGCTGATTGGTTGTCATGGGCAACTTCTCCACTGGCTCACTTATCTGCTCTTTTCACTGCTTAGTACAATCTCCCCCATATACCCTAGTGTGATAAGAGTACAAATGAAATGGTGCAAGTACAAGAGGGAGGGGTCTATTCAGGGGCGTATCTAGAGAGAATGGGACCCGTGTGCAGTCTCCGGGTGTGGGCCCCCTCCTCTCCCGTCCCGTAGCCGGCAGCAGCGCTGTTAGCGCTCTGCCTCAGCACTATAGACTCTGGCACAGTGCCAGAGTCTACAGCGCATGCGTAAGTCTCCGTAAAAATGGTGCGGCGGCCATTTTTTCGGAGACCTCCACATGCGCTGTAGACTCTGGCACTGTGCCAGAGTCTATAGTGCTCAGACAGAGCGCTAACAGCGCTGCTGCGGCTGCTGGCTACGGGACTCGGGAGAGGAGGGGACCCACACCCAGACACCAGAAAGGTAAGTATATAGAAGAAATGGGTGCAGTGTGTGCGGTGTGGGCCCCCTCTAGATACGCCACTGGGTCTATTCATGAAGCAGTGAAAAGTGTGGAGAAGTTGCCCATGGAGCGAGTAATGAGTGTGGATGAGAGACGTAGATCTTGTGAAGAGCGAAGAGGTCAGGTTGCGAGATATCTTGATTTAAGCGAAGAGATGTACATGTGTGTAGTTTGGATAATAGCCTTGTGTGTGAGTAAAAGTATTTTATATTGAATACGGTAGAATACAGGTAACCAATGGAGGGACTGACAGAGCGGATCTGCAGACGATTAGCCCCGCAGCTGCATTCAGAATGGATTGTAGTGGTGAAAGTCTCGTTTCGGGAAGACCAGTTAGGAGACTATTGCAATAATCAGTACGAGAGATGATGAGAGCATGGATTAGAGTTTTTGAAGTGTCTTATGTAAGGTATGGTCGTATTTTGGAAATGTTTTTAGATGCATGTGACATGACACATATTGCAGCACTTGTGTTAAAGACGGAAGTATTAAACTAACCGGAACTGTTTTCAGTGAAATCAACTGTATAAGGTATAGCATATATACAAGAATGTCCTCTGCAGTGGAGAAAGGTTCAATAAATCTCATATATATTTGTCTAAATCTGTGACTCTGTGCCCGTAACGCTGGGTGGAGTCACAGCGGTGGGCGGAGTCAGCAAGTCTCTGCTCCTGCTGCCTGTCCATCTCTCTCTCTCCCCTCCCCCCACCCATCAGCAGCTCTGATTCCCCGGCCGCGGCGCCGGCCCAACAACAACGGCTGATGCCGCCCCGGCATACACATTAGGAGGGACAGGTGGCGTAGGAGAAGGCTCTCATAGCCCTCCATGCGCCGTGTACACAGACCCGCCGCCTCCTCCGCACAAATCCCGCTGTCAGCTCTCCTGCTGTGACAGGAGGCGAGTGCTGCAGTGACGTCATCTCCTGCAGCACTCTCCTCCTGTCACACAGCCGGCACACACTCTCCAGTCTCCGGGGGCTGCCAGCATCTACAGGCAAGCTGGAAACACCCCCGGAGCGAGAGAGAACAGACCTGCGAGGCCACGCCCCTTTCACAGCAGGCCATGCCCCCTTTTCGGCCGCGGGGGGGGGGGGGGAGAGATGTGTGCAACAGTAATGCTCAAATGCTGACCCAGTGACGCCTCTGGACACTGTACTGTTTACCAGCCTGCAGCAGCCGCCCACAGCCCCAACGGTGAGTCCCTCCGGCCATCCTACCCACTGTTTCTATGTCTGCTCGCCACTTTACACAAGTCTCCTCTTCTGGTGCCCTCCCCCTCCACTACTTTCCCCCCTCTCTTCATCAGCTTCATCCCTGGGGACCCTCCCTGCCGACCCGCGTCTCTATATCCCCTCCCTACCTACCACCCCGCGTCTCTCTATCCCCTCCCTACCGCCCCGTGTCTCTCTATCTCCTCCCTACCGCCCCGCGTCTCTATATCCCCTCCCTACCGCCCCGCGTCTCTCTATCCCCTCCCTACCGCCTCGCGTCTCTCTATCCCCTCCCTACCGCCCGCGTCTCTATATCCCCTCCCAGCCGCCCCGCGTCTCTATATCCCCTCCCAGCCGCCCCGCGTCTCTCTATCCCCTCCCTACCGCCCCGCGTCTCTATACCCTCCCAGCCGCCCCGCGTCTCTCTATCCCCTCCCTACCGCCCCGCGTCTCTATATCCCCTCCCAGCCTCCCCGCGTGTCTCTATCCCCTCCCTACCGCCCCGCGTCTCTATATCCCCTCCCTACCGCCCCGCCTCTCTCTATCCCCTCCTCCCTATGCCTCTGTATCCCCTCCCTACCGTTCGCGTCTCAGTATCCCCTCCCTACCGCTCTGCGTCTCTGTATCACCTCCCTACCGCCCCGTGTCTCAGTATCCCCTCCTACCGCCCCGCGTCTCTGTATCCCCTCCCTACCGGCCCGCGTCTCTCTATCCCCTCCCAGCCGCCCCGCCTCTCTGTATCCCCTCCCTATCGCCCCGGGTCTCTCTATCCCCTCCCTACCGCCCCGCGTCTCTCTATCCCCTCCCTGCCGACCCGCGTCTCTCTATCCCCTCCATACCGCCCCGCGTCTTTCTATCCCCTCCCTACCGCCCCGCGTCTCTATATATCCCCTCCCTACCGCCCTGCGTCTCTCTATCCCCTCCCTACGGCCCTGCGTCTCTCTATCCCCTCCCTGCCGCCCCGCGTCTCTCTATCCCCTCCCTACCGCCCCCCTTCTATCTACCCCCTCCCTACCGGCCCGCGTCTCTCTATCCCCTCTATCCACTCATACAAATATTGAACCGCAGCAAGGCGTGCAGGGGTTAAGGGGGCGTAGCCCCTTTCGACGGTGTGAAGAGCGCCCGTAGGGCGCGATGAAGCACCTAGTTTTATATATATATATATATATATATATATCAGCTCCTAACTGCCATGTTAAAGGCTGTGTTTGAAAAATGAGTTAGGAGCTGATTGGCTGGTACTTTATCTCTCTCCACTTTATCTCCTTCTACTTTATCTCTCTCCACTTTATCTCCTTCCAGTTTATCTCTCTCCAAGCTTTGATAAATCTAGCCCAAAGTCTTTAAATTGCCTAGTCTCTGACACTTGCTGTGCGCTCTCTTGGCAGAGATTTGACACCATGCAGCTCTTAGTTTGACTGTTTTATTTCTGGTGCTCTCTCACTGCTGTCTCTTCCTTCTGCTTACTCTCTCTCTCTCTGCGGCTTACCTCAGCTTTCTGCTGAATTGTCTCTTCTCTCTCAACTGCTCCTCTCAATGGGGTATATTTACTAAGATTCGTAATTTCCGAAAATAGGTCAAAGTTCAATCACGAATGACATCGACAGTGTAAAACTGCAACTTTTTGAATTGATTACGATGGATTTACTAAGCTGTCGTATTCGTATTTTTCTTTGCTTCCGATGTCGATGTCATTCGTTTTTTTTTACCTATTTTTACGGCAGTGATTAGCAAAACACTGCCGTTTTTTTTTACAATCAATCTCGGCCGGATCTGTGTGATCCGTGCTGGGGTTCTTATTTTTTTTTTTTTTAATTAAACAATGTAAAATCCCCAAAAAAAATGCGTGGGGTCCCCCCTCCTAAGCATAACCAGCCTCGGGCTCTTTGAGCCGATCCTGGTTGCAGAAATATGGGGGAAAAAATGACAGGGGTTCCCCCATATTTAAGCAACCAGCATCGGGCTCTGCGCCTGGTCCTGGTTCCAAAAATACGGGGGACAAAAAGAGTAGGGGTCCCCCGTATTTTTAAAACCAGCACCGGGCTCCACTAGCTGGACAGATAATGCCACAGCCGGGGGTCACTTTTATATAGCGCCCTGCGGCCGTGGCATCAAAAATCCAACTAGTCACCCCTGGCCGGGGTACCCTGGGGGAGTGGGGACCCCTTCAATCAAGGGGTCCCCCCCCCCCAGCCACCCAAGGGCCAGGGGTGAAGCCCGAGGCTGTCCCCCCCCATCCAATGGGCTGCGGATGGGGAGGCTGATAGCCATTTGTGATAATGAAAAGATATTGTTTTTAGTAGCAGTACTATAAGTCCCAGCAAGCCTCCCCCGCATGCTGGTACTTGGAGAACCACAAGTACCAGCATGCGGCGGAAAAACGGGCCCGCTGGTACCTGTAGTACTACCACTAAAAAAATACCCAAAAAAACACAAGACACACACACCGTGAAAGTATAATTTTATTACATACATACACACATACATACATACTTACCTATGGCCCCACGCAGGTCGGTCCTCTTGTCCAGTAGAATCCAAGGGTACCTGTTGAATAAATTATACTCACCAGATCCAGTGGTCCAGGCTCCTCGGGAAATCCAGGTGTAATCCACGTACTTGTTAAAAATAAAAAAACGGTGTCACGACCACGAACTGAAAGGTGACCCATGTTTGCACATGGGTCACCTTCCCACGAATGCCAGAAACCCACTTTGCCTTCTGGCTAAGTTGGTTTCTTCAGCCAATCAGGGAGTGCCACGTTGTAGCACTCTCCTGATCAGCTGTGTGGTCCTGTCTTCACTGACAGGCAGCACACGGCAGTGTTACAATGTAGCGCCTATGCGCTACATTGTAACCAATGATGGGAACTTTCTGCCCTGCGGTTGACCTAAAGTGACGTCACCGCTGAGCAGAAAGTTCCCATCATTGGTTACAATGGAGCGCATAGGCGCTACATTGTAACACTGCCGTGTGCTGCCTGTCAGTCAGTACAGGAGCACACAGCCGATCAGGAGGGTGCTACAACGTGGCGCTCCCTGATTGGCTGAAGAAACCCACTTAGACATCAGTCAGAGTGGGTTTCTGGCATTCGTGGGAAGGTGACCCATGTGCAAACATGGGTCACCTTTCAGTTCGTGGTCGGGCAGCCGTTTTTTTGTTTTATTCAAGTACGTGGATTATCCCTGGATTTGCCGAGGAGCCTGGACCACTGGATCTGGTGAGTAGAATTTCTTCAACAGGTACCCCTTGGATTCTACTGGAGAAGAGGACCGACCTGCGTGAGAACATAAGGTAAGTATGTATGTATGTGTGTATGTATGTAATAAAATTATACTTTCACGGTGTGTGTGTCTTGTGTTTTTTTGGGTATTTTTTTAGTGGTAGTACTACAGGTACCAGCGGGCCCGTTTTTCCGCCGCATGCTGGTACTTGTGGTTCTCCAAGTACAAGCATGCGGGGGAGGCTTGCTGGGACTTGTAGTACTGCTACTAAAAACAATATCTTTTCTTTTACAACAAAGGCTATCAGCCCTCCCATCCGCAGCCCATTGGATGGGGGGGGGACAGCCTCGGGCTTCACCCCTGGCCCTTGGGTGGCTGGGGGGGGGGGACCCCTTGATTGAAGGGGTCCCCACTCCCCCAGGGTACCCCGGCCAGGGGTGACTAGTTGGATTTTTGATGCCACGGCCGCAGGGCGCTATATAAAAGTGACCCCCGGCTGTGGCATTATCTGTCCAGCTAGTGGAGCCCGGTGCTGGTTTTAAAAATACGGGGGACCCCTACTCTTTTTGTCCCCCGTATTTTTGGGACCAGGACCAGGCGCAGAGCCCGATGCTGGTTGCTTAAATATGGGGGAACCCCTGTCATTTTTTTCCCCATATTTCTGCAACCAGGATCGGCTCAAAGAGCCCGAGGCTGGTTATGCTTAGGAGGGGGGACCCCACGCAATTTTTTTTGGCAAAAAAAAGCACTTTCCAACCCCTTCCCACTGATATACATGCACGGATCTCATGGATCCCTGCATGCATCTCAAATCACGAATAAAAAAAGCAGGTCTGTTTTTTTTTAGGACTTTTTTACGAATTGTAATTTTTCACGGCAGTGTTTTGGGTTTTTTTGCTTTGCACTTCTTAGTAAATGACCGAGATTCATACTTAAACAGGCGTAATTTGACCGATGGTGTATTCATTCGTAATTTTTTACCTGAACTAGAAAAAAATTACGAATGCCCTCATCACTGCCGTGATTAGTGTTTAGTAAATGACCGAGATTGACCGAGGTGACACTTTGATGAAAAAACGGCATCTCGGTCAAAATCGGGAGCTTAGTAAATATACCCCAATGTATCCTCAGGAATAATTAGTACTACCTGTTGGCAGGGGCGTAGCAAGACTTTGTGGGCCCCATAGCAGCACATTGAAGGGGCCCCTGTCCGAATGCTATTATAGAGACACCTATCCCACAGTAGTGCCCTGCTTTATTTTCTGAACCATAGCAGTGCCCATGTTAACGTTTTGTTGCATTGTAGGGCTGCCAGTACACGTCATGCAATAGTTCATAATATTATGCCACACTATAGTCCCCACACTTCATATTGTGCCACATTACAGTGCCCCAGTGCATATTATGTAACATTAAATTGCCCTCCAGTTAATTTTATACCACATTAGCCGGTCCAGGAGGAAACTTAAATATCTTTCAGGCACTAAGGCAAGTTTGTAAGGGCCCATATGTACCACCCAATGGTGAAAAATGTATATCGCACATGGGCCCCTCTCAGCTCTGGGCCCCATAGCAGCTGCACTCCCTGCACCTATGGTAGCTACACCCCTGTATATAACACATGTAACTGTGACAGGGAAGGTGGCTCCTCTCAGCTCTGGGCCACATAACAGCTGCACTCCCTGCACCTATGGTAGCTACACCCTGTATATAACACATGTAACTGTGACAGAGAAGGTGGCCCCTCTCAGCTCTGGGCCCCATAGCAGCTGCACTCCCTGCACCTATGGTAGCTACGCCCTTGCCTGTTGGTCTATTGTGTTAGTCCAGTGGTTCCCAAACTCAGTCCTCCAGCCACTCTAACAGTCCAGGCTTTAAGGATATCCATGCTTAAGCACAGGTGAATTTTATGAATACCTCAGAGGCTGATTAAATGTTTTTGCACCAGATCTCCTGTCTAAAGGGATGGGAGATCACAGGGTGGTAGTCAAATGTTTTTGTGTGTGCCCATCTTGCCCAAATAGGTTGCGCCTGCCATCTTGGTAAAGCTGGCTGTCTGGCTTCAGTACAGGAGCCAGACATAGAACTGTAGCGCACGTCTCTAACAATTAACACACATGTGCTCCAGCTAGATAATCTGAAAAACATGAACTGTTAGGATTCTAGGGATGGCCATCGACTATCGATGATTCAAAATTATCGATGGTTTATGGCTGATGTTGAATACTTTAGCCATCGATGGTGGAGAACCAAATGGTTTCCTGCCATCGATAGTAAAGGCCAACCAAATAGTTTTTTCCTCCCCTTTAAAATGTGTCAGGACTTAGAGCATAGCTCCGCCCCCATACACCCTGCCCCCAGTCACTGATTGGCCCACAGTCCACTTCATAGGAAAGCAGGGATAACCATCGATGGGTGAAACCATCAATGGATCCCTTGCAGACAGTTTTATACCATTGATGGTTGCAATCAATGGCAACCATCGATGGATAACCCACTGATGGCCATCCCTATAGGATTCCATGAGGGTAGGGCTTGAGACATGCAGCTCTAATCCATCCTGACACCTTCTGTATATCTTACGGAGACCTGTACCTGTGACATGACCCATCCATCTGGTGAACAGTCATTTATTCTAAAAATAAATCTTAATTATTTTCTTGTTGCAGTCACACGGCCAGAACTAATTCATTGATGAAAAGGGTGATTTTAAACATTTCTTAAGTATCCTGTTTAACGAACTGCAATAGAAAGAAATTAGATGTAAAGGCTTTAACCCATTCTAAAAATGAGTTGTGCTGGTGTATCCCCACATAAATGACTCTGTTTACCTGTAAAAGATATTCCGTTTTTCCTTTGTTTTTGGCTATGATTCACACTGCTGTCAATGATTTACAGTTTGCGGGATGCGATCACCATGACAATCTCTGTTACAGGAAGACCACAGACATGATCAAGCAGAGAAGCTTTAGAACATTCATGGAATAAAAATAAGCCCACCTTCTCCTTCTCCTGCCATCACATGACCACAAAGCAGCCTCCTAACTGACTGGCTCAGGAAAGGAACACGTATGATTTGCAGAGTTATAGGACAGACCAGTGCAGGGGCGTAGCCAGAACTTTGTGGGTCCCATATCAACATTTCAAAGGGGCCCCCGTCCCAATGGTAGACAGCTGTTCGCAGCAGTTGTTAATGTTATGCCCCATAGTAGTTCCCTAGTTTATTTTATGAACCACATTATTGCTCTAGTTCAAGTTATGTCACATTGTATGGCTGCCAATACACATAGGCCCTCATTCCGAGTCGTTCGCTCGGTATTTTTCATCGCATCGCAGTGAAATTCCGCTTAGTACGCATGCGCAATATTCGCACTGCGACTGCGCCAAGTAATTTTACAATGGAGATAGTATTTTTACTCACGGCTTTTTCATCGCTCCGGCGATCGTAATGTGATTGACAGGAAATGGGTGTTACTGGGCGGAAACAGGCCGTTTTATGGGCGTGCGGGAAAAAACGCTACCGTTTCCGGAAAAAACGCAGGAGTGGCCGGGGAAACGGGGGAGTGTCTGGGCGAACGCTGGGTGTGTTTGTGACGTCAAAACAGGAACGACAAGCACTGAACTGATCGCAGATGCCGAGTAAGTCTGAAGCTACTCTGAAACTGCTAAGTAGTTAGTAATCGCAATATTGCGAATACATCGGTCGCAATTTTAAGAAGCTAAGATACACTCCCAGTAGGCGTAGGCTTAGCGTGAGCAACTCTGCTAAATTCGCCTTGCGAGCGATCAACTCGGAATGAGGGCCATAATGCAACACAGTGCCCCCAATTCACATTATGACATACAGTGCCCACAGTTCATAGTATGCCTATAGTATGTAACATAATGCCCTCCAGTTTATTCATACCACATAGCAATGAGCAGGTACAGAGGCTTAGCTAGGTGTATTGTAGGCAAACGTTTGTAAGGGCCCCCATGTATCACCCAAATGTATATACAGTACTGTAACTTGACAGAGAAGATGGGCCCCTCTCAGCTCTGGGCCCCATAGCAGCTGCACTGCTTGCACCTATGGTAGCTACACCCTTGGACTAGTGGAATACTGGAAGAACAATGACATGGTACATAACTTCTTTATCTAAGCTCCTACCTCAGCTATCATTTAGTCTCAATATAAATACATATAACCCTATATATTTGAAAAGTTCGATGTTTGTCACTTGTTTTGTGTCTATCGTATTATTCATAAAATGACTGAATGACTGACGTCTAATCACAGGCACTTTCTCAATGGGCTAATTTACTAAGATGGGAGTTCCATTTATGATGGGATGTTACCCATAGCAACCAATTAATCAGATTCTACTTCTCATTTATCTAGAACCTTCTAGAAGATAATATCTGGCATCTGATTGGTTGCTATCGGCAATCCCATCTTAAATAGAATGCCCATCTTAGTTAATTTACCCCAATGTGCGCTAGATTTAACTTGACCAAAGTTTGACGCTCATAGAGCATATGAGACCCCCATACCGGTAATTTGGCTTATTTTTCATTGAAATGCTGTTCTTGGAGGGGCGTTCTGGTGGATTGAACTTTGCTTTTGATGTTGTAATTTCAAATAGAATTCAATCTTTAAAGAAGAAAAGAGGGCGTGGCGCTCGTCTGCGGGATACTCCTGCATATGTTTCCCTCTTATATCTGCAGGTTCCCAGTCCCTCACTCTCCTATCTTCTGTTTAATTCCCTTTTAAGTTCATACATAACATGGAAATTACAGAGAATGGAAAATGAGCCATTATTGGAAAAACACACACCACGGGAAGATGGGATCACAGTTCGATGTAAGACTGATTGCTTGTGTTCCCTACTGCAGAAGGCCGATGTATAATTCCTTTTTAAGACGCTGTAGATGTTAAAACCTCCACCATTCTCTAGAACAATATGTGTATTTTTGAAAAGAGAGCAGAACACTTATATCTCCGGATAAATAAGGTATAAATCTGCGGAGAAGCTCGGAATGTCTAAGAGTTTTTGATAAAAAAAAAAAAAGAGTAAAGACGCGATCATTCTCGTTTCCAGGTGCAGGTTTTGTTATGTAAACCTCCACGTATACTGTACAATTGGTATCCGTTTGGATGGTCGACCATGTTATGGTCGACAGTCATTAGGTCGACCACTAGTGGTCGACATTGACATGGTCGACATGGACACATGGTCACCACATGAAAATGGTCGACACATGAAAGGTCGATACATGAAAGGTCGACATGCGTTATTCAATTTTTTTTTCTTTTGGGGCACTTTTCCATACTTTACGATCCACGTGGACTACGATTGGGAACGATAATCTGTGCCGAGCGCAGTGGTAGCGGAGCGAGGCACCTTTCCCAAAGCATGGCGAGCGAAGCGAGCCATGCGAGGGGACGCGGTGCACTAATTGGGGTTCCCCGTCACTTTACGCAGAAAACAACACCCAAAAAAGAAAAAAAAACTCATGTCGACCTTTTCATGCGTCGACCTTTCATGTGTCGAACATTTTCATGTGTCGACAATTTGTCCATGTCGACCATGCCAACATCGACCAATAGTGGTCGACCTAATGACTGTCGACCATAACATGGTCGACCATTCATACCGGAACCATACAATTTTGCTTTTAGCAATTTTAAAAGTATTAATTTTAAATTATACTGTAATAATAAGATTTTACTTACCGGTAAATCTATTTCTCGTAGTCCGTAGAGGATGCTGGGACTCCGTAAGGACCATGTGGAATAGACGGGCTCCGCCGGAGATAGGGCACTTTAAGAAAGCTTTGGATTCTGGGTGTGCACTGGCTCCTCCCTCTATGCCCCTCCTCCAGACCTCAGTTAGGGAAACTGTGCCCAGAGGAGATGGACAGTACGAGGAAGGATTTTTGTAAATCTAAGGGCGAGATTCATACCAGCCACACCAATCACACCGTATAACTTGTGATAAACTACCCAGTTAACAGTATGAACAACAACATAGCCACGGTTCAACCGATAAACTATAACATAACCCTTATGTAAGCAATAACTATATACAAGTCTTGCAGAAGAAGTCCGCACTTGGGACGGGCGCCCAGCATCCTCTACGGACTACGAGAAATAGATTTACCGGTAAGTAAAATCTTATTTTCTCTAACATCCTTGAGGATGCTGGGACTCCGTAAGGACCATGGGGATTATACCAAAGCTCCCAAACGGGTGGGAGAGTGCGGATGACTCTGCAGCACCGATTGAGCAAACAGGAGGTCCTCCTCAGCCGGGGTATCAAACTTATAGAACTTTGCAAAGGTGTTAGACCCCGACCAAGTAGCTGCTCGGCACAACTGTAATGCCGAGACCCCTCGGGCAGCCGCCCAAGAAGAGCCCACTTTCCTAGTGGAATGGGCCTTAACCAATTTCAGTAACGGCAATCCTGCCGTAGAGTGTGCCTGCTGAATCGTGTTACAGATCCAGCGAGCAATAGTCTGCTTTGAAGCAGGAGCGCCGCATACAGAACAAACAGAGCTTCAGTCTTCCTGATTCTAGCCGTTCTGGTCACATAAATCTTCAAAGCCCTGACCACATCCAGGGACTCGGAATCCTCCAAGTCCCGTGTAACCACAGGCACGACAATAGGTTGGTTCATATTAAAAGATGAGACCACCTTTGGCAGAAATTGAGGACAAGTCCTCAACTCTGCCCTATCCACGTGAAAAACCAAGTATGGGCTTTTATGTGATAAAGCCGCCAATTCTGAAACACGTCTAGCCGAAGCTAATGCCAACAACATGACCACTTTCCACGTGAGGTATTTCAACTCCACAGTTTTGAGTGGTTCAAACCAAGGTGACTTGAGAAAACGTAACACCACGTTAAGATCCCAAGGCGCCACCGGAGGCACAAAGGGAGGCTGAATATGCAGCACCCCCTTCACAAAAGTCTGTACTTCAGGAAGAGAGGCTAATTCTCTTTGAAAGAAAATGGATAAGGCCGAAATTTGGACCTTTATGGACCCTAATTTTAGGCCCAAAGTCACTCCTGTTTGAAGGAAGTGAAGCAGACGGCCCAAATGGAACTCCTCCGTAGGAGCAGCTCTGGCCTCACACCAAGAAACATATTTCCGCCATATACGGTGATGTTTTAACGTCACGTCTTTCCTAGCCTTGATCAGGGTAGGAATGACTTCCTCCGGAATCCCTTTTTCCGCTAGGATCCGGCGTTCAACCGCCATGCCGTCAAACGCAGCCGCGGTAAGTCTTGAAACAGACAGGGCCCCTGCCGCAGCAGGTCCTGCCTTAGAGGAAGAGGCCACGGATCTTCTGTGAGCAACTCTTGCAGCTCCGGATACCAAGTCCTCCGTGGCCAATCTGGAACAATGAGGATTGTTCTGACCCTGCTCATTCTTATTATTCTCAACACTTTGGGTATGAGAGGAAGAGGAGGAAACACATAGACCGATCTGAACACCCAAGGTGTCACCAGAGCGTCTACCGCTACCGCCTGAGGGTCCCTTGACCTGGCGCAATACCGCTTTAGCTTTTTGTTGAGACGGGATGCCATCATGTCGATTTGAGGCAGTCCCCATCGATCCGTGATCTGTGCGAAGACTTCTTGATGAAGTCCCTACTCTCCCGGATGCAGGTCGTGCCTGCTGAGGAAGTCCGCCTCCCAGTTGTCCACCCCCGGGATGAACACTGCTGATAGTGCGCTTACATGGCCTTCCGCCCAGCGTAGAATCCTGGTCGCTTCTGCCATGGCCACTCTGCTCCTTGTTCCGCCTTGCCAGTTTATATGAGCCACTGCCGTGACGTTGTCCAACTGAATCAGAACCGGTTTTCTCCGAAGCAATTCCTCCGCTTGACACAGGGCGTTGTATATGGCCCTCAACTCCAGGACGTTGATGTGGAGACAAGTCTCTAGGTTTGACCAGAGACCTTGGAAATTTCTTGCCAGTGTTACTGCTCCCCAGCCTCGGAGACTTGCGTCCGTGGTCACCAGGACCCAGTCCTGAATGCCGAACCTGCGACCCTCTAGTAGGTGAGCACTGTTCAGCCACCACAGGAGAGATACCCTGGTCCTGGGAGACAGGGTGATCCTTTGATGCATTCGTAAATGGGACCCGGACCACTTGTCCAAGAGGTCCCATTGAAAGGTCCTCGCATGGAACCTGCCGAAAGGGATGGCCTCGTATGAAGCCACCATCTTCCCCAGGACCCGCGTGCAATGATGCACTGAAACCTTTTTTGGTTTTAAGAGGTTCCTGACCATGGCTATGAGCTCCTAAACCTTTTCGATCGGAAGAAAAACCTTTTTCTGGTCTGTGTCTAGAATCAGGCCCAAAAAGGTCAGACGCGTTGTAGGGACTAGCTGGGACTTTGGTATATTGAGAATCCAGCCGTGTATCTGCAACGTCTTCATGGACAGAGACACACTGTCCAGCAACTTCTTACCGAGATCTCGCCTTTATGAGGAGATCGTCCAAGTATGGGATAATTGTGACCCCCTGCCTGCGCAGGAGCACCATCATTTCCGCCATTACCTTGGTGAAAATCCTCGGGGCCGTGGAAACTGGAAAGCCCTAACGGCAACGTCTGAAATTGGTAGTGACAGTCCTGCACTGCAAATCTCAGGAACGCTTGATGAGGGGGGAATATCGGAACATGAAGGTATGCATCCTTTATGTCCAGGGACACCATCCAATCCCCCCCCTCCAGGCTGGCGATGACCGCCCTGAGTGATTCCATCTTGAACTTGAACCTCTTCAAGTACAGCTTCAGAGATATTAGGTTTAAAATGGGTCTGACCGAACCGTCCGGTTTCGGAACCACAAACAGGGTCGAGTAATATCCCTCTCCTTGCTGGAGATGAGGAACTGTGACAATCACCTGTTGAATATACAATTTTTGGATTGCCGCCAACACTATCTCCCTCTCTGACGGGGAAGCCGGCAGAGCCGATTTGAAAAACCGGCGAGGAGGCAAGTCTTCGAATTCCAGCCTGTATCCCTGAGAAACAATCTCTAATGCCCAAGGATCCACCTGCGAGTGAATCCAGACGTGGCTGAAAAACGAAAGACGAGCCCCCACTAGATCTGCCTCCCCCCGGGAAGCCCCAGCGTCATGCGGTGGACTTTGCAGAGGCAGGGGAGGACTTTTGCTCTTGGGAACTAGCTGTGTGCAGCTTCTTTCCCCTACCTTTCCCTCTGGCAACAAAGGACGATCCCCGTACCTTTTTGTTTTTATTGGAACGAAAGGACTGCATTTGATAATGAGGTGCCTTTTTTGTATGCTGCGGGGGGACATAAGGTAAGAAATTGGACTTACCAGCCGTAGCCGTAGAGACAAGGTCCCAGAGGCATTCTCCAAACAACTCCTCCCCTTTGTAAGGCAAGGACTCCATATGCCGCTTTGAATCGGCATCTCCCGTCCACTGTCGGGTCCACAAGAGCCGCCTAGCAGAAATAGACATAGCATTTATTCTGGAGCTTAATAAACAAATGTCTCTCTGAGCATCTCTCATATACAAGGCAGCATCTCTGATATGCTCTATGGTCATTTGAATAACATCCCTATCTAAGGTGTCAATCTCCGTAGATAAGGAATCTGCCCATGCCACAACCGCACTACAAACCCAGGCCGACGCCATAGCCGGTCTAGCAATAGTACCTGAATGAGTGTAAATGTGCTTCAAGGTAATTTCCTGCCTGCGGTCAGCAGGTTCCTTGAGGGAAGCCGTATCCTGAGAAGGCAGTGCCACCTTTTTGGACAAGCGTGTCAGCGCCTTGTCTACTTTAGGCGAAGATTCCCAGCGTATCCTATCAGTTTGTGGAAAAGGATACGCCATAAGAATCCTTTTGGGAACTTGTGGTCTCCTATCCGGAGATTCCCAAGCCTTTTCGCACAATTCACTTAGTTCAAATGAGGATGGAAAGGTGACTTCAGGCTTTTTCCCTTTATACATGTGTACCCTCGTGTCAGGGACTGGGGGTTCTTCAGTAATATGCAAAACCTCTTTAATGGCAATAATCATGTACCGAAAATACCTTTTGCCACCTTCGGCTGTAATTTTGCATCTTCATAGTCGACACTAGAGTCAGTATCTGTGTCGGTATCTGTGTCATCGATCTGGGATATGGTGCGCTTCTGAGACCCCGAAGGGCCTGGCGCCACAGGGACAGGCATGGACTGGCTACCTGACTGATCTCTAGCTTCTGCCTTGTCTAACCTTTTATGCAATAGATTAACATTTGCATTCAAGACATTCAGCATATCCACCCATTCCAGTGTCGGCGTTGCCGACGGCGACATGACATTCAAGCACTCCCCCTCCACATTAAGCGAGCCTTCCTCGTCAAACATGTCGACACACGCGTACCGACACACTTCACACACACACAGGGAACCCCTTTCCTGAAGACAGTATCCCTGTCAAGGCCCTTTGGAGAGACAGAGAGAGAGTATGCCAGCACACACCCCAGCGCAATGATCCTGGAGACCAACACAAAATGTTTTTCCCCAGCAGCGCTGTATAATATGTTATCCGCCAATTATGTGCCCCCCCCCCCTCTCTTTTAAACACCCCTTCACCGTGTGTAAGCAGGGGAGAGTCCGGGGAGCTTCCTCTCAGCAGTGCTGTGGAGAGAAAATGGCGCTGGTGAGTGCTGAGGGAGAAGCCCCGCCCCCTCGGCGGCGGGCTTCTGTTCCGCTCAAACTTACAAAAATATGGCGGGGGCTCTTTTATATACATGTACAGTGCCCACCTGTACATGTATATTGTCTTTTGCCATAAGAGGTGTTTATATTGCTGCCCCAGGGCTCCCCCCCTGCGCCCTGCACCCTTACAGTGACCGGAGTGTGTGAGGTGTATGGGAGCAATGACGCACAGCTGCAGTGCTGTGCGTTACCTCCATGAAGCTGAAGGCTTCTGCCGCCTGACGACTTCTGTCTTCTGTTCTTCTAGCTCTGTGAGGAGAACGGCGGCGCGGCTCCGGGGGTGGACGCCCAGTAAGAACCTGCGTTCACCCCCTCTGGAGCTAATGGTATCCAGTAGCCGAGGAAGCAGAGCCTATCTTAGACAAGAAGGTCTGCTCCTCTCTCCTCAGTCCCTCGATGCAGGGAGCCTGTTGCCAGCAGTGCTCCCTGTGAAAAAGTAGAAAAAGTAAAGAAAAAATCCAAACAAAAATGCTTTTAGGCAGAGAACTCAGGAGAGCTCTCTGCAGTGCACCCATCCTGCTCTGGGCACAGTGTAAAACTGAGGTCTGGAGGAGGGGCATAGAGGGAGGAGCCAGTGCACACCCAGAGTCCAAAGCTTTCTTAAAGTGCCCTATCTCCTGCGGAGCCCGTCTATTCCCCATGGTCCTTACGGAGTCCCAGCATCCTCAAGGACGTTAGAGAAAATGTCAATTGTATAATCTCCAGGATAACAGACTACATTGGAAAACATGTATGAAACATATAGTATGGTCAGTGCTCGAATGGGGAATGAGGGTTCCACCAGGGAATGCAGTGGTTGGAGCCCAAGTTTAAGGAGTGGGCTCCAGCCAGAAGAGGGGATGTGGCCACTGGCCAGCCACCACAGATGGACTTGGCCAACCATTATAGAGGACATGCAAAGTGCAGGGCCCCTTTATAAAGGAGCGGACAGGGGTGTGTCAGGATCACCAACTTTGATTGGCAGGAGGGCTAATCTCTGTGACGTTTTCATAGGAACAAACCAAGTGCCCAAGTTCATCCATGATCCTGCTCCACAAAGTTACTGACTCCAAGAGGAAGTTGTGGGGGCCATTAAGCAGTGGGTCTTTCTGGGGATTTCCCCTGTACACCGGTGGGCCAGTCCAACACTGCTTCTCGGCCTTTTGGCTAAGATCAAGTGTAGTACCTGCTCGAGGGAAACACTTGGTGGAGTACCTGTTCTTACACTGGGAGCGTGAGAGGTCCCTAGTGTGGAATGGAGAAACACCTTGTGGAGTACCATGCCGGGGTGTGGCAATGCCTCTGGTGGAGAGTGGAGAAAAACTGGGCTTAGTATCCGTTGCCTTCTAAGGGGATGAAATAGGGCCCCTTGCGTGGAGCGGGAACGGCCTGGTCTAGTATCTACTCTCGTACTGGTGGTTGACCCTGGCACAGAGTGGGTATGAAGCTTGGTCTGGCTGAGAGGTCGGGAGCAGCCTGAAGCTCGAGGTGTTCTGTGCCCCTGGAACTGGAAGGGACAGGGGTGCCTGAAATGCACTGGGGATTCGGACCACCTTTGCACTAAGGCACTTTAGCACAGAGCACATCTACCCTTCTGTCTGCACCTACTCCTTTGCCCTGGCCTTTTGGCTAGGGCAAGGATAATTTTTACTTTTCCCCCGGACTTCTGGCTAGGGCCTTATTTATTTATTTATTTTTCATGTGTGTACTCACTTACACATGCACTTACACTGCACCTTTTTGTGTTTTTTGTGTGTGAGTCACGTTTTTGTTTCGGGGTTTAGGTGAGACCCTTATGTGCCACCCTCTCCCCTAGTTGTCGAGGCCCTCTCCTTTTGGGGAGGTCTGGAGACTGTTTCGTTCCCCAGGGGGAAGCTTCGGCCAACCCTGGGGATACTCGAGGGTCTCTCGGCGCTTCGGCAAGGAGGGACCCACAGTCCCTTTTTCACCTCAGTAGGCCTTTTGGCTCTGAAGGGTTGGGGAGTAACGGGGCCCTTCTCTTTTTGGAGAGGGTCCAAGGTCCTACGCCCCCAGCACGTTTTGCACAAGACACTGTGTGATGAAGTTATGCACCACGGGCTTCAAGTAAAAGTACCCTTTGGTGGTAATAATTTACATTCAGCACCATAAAATACATTGCCCAAAAAATATAGATTAGATAACTGGACCACCAACCCTTCTCTGTAACTTGGCGCAGCACGAGACCAGGGACTGTGTATTTGCAGAGTACCTGCCTGTGGGGTTCAGTATATTATTCTAATCTTGTTCTCCCCAGTAACATACCAGCTATTCCCGCTCAACGAATCTAATATAATTATCCGTTAAGTTGCCCACCGCAGATCAGGTTCAATTAATCCAACTGCTGTAATAATCTGGGAATGTATTACATACCTTCTACTTCTCACGCTATGCTGACAAGTCTCCATTCCACAGCCACCGCCACTTCTGCGCTTGGTAACATTCCAATTAAAAGACTAATTATGGGCATAAAATCCTTTCACATTTTATTTGCAGTTTATTTATTTATAAGCTGTAAAAAAAAAAATCCGCCTCCCATCAGCCTATTCCACAACCTTGCTGAGCAGTGTCATTATCCAGATCTCTTTGCTGGCTGGATATTTGCTAATTATTGCTTTTCACCTATGGCCCAAGTAGCTGAAATAACAGCAGACACCCGCAATTTCATTTAAGTTTGCTTGTTAACCCCTTTCTAATTCCGTGTCGGCTAGCGCGGTTTAGGGCAAGGCGACAGCTAAAGGTAATTATTGCTGTCTGTTTTTAGATGGTCATATACAAGGTTTTAGGGTACTGCATTTGTTAAAGGGCCCCTTACGCTAATATACAAGTTGGCTTATTTACAAAATCTACTGTGTTCAGCATGCAAATGTTTCAGGTGCTCATCGGAATAATAAGGTACAGTACTTGACAAAGTTGTGAGTGTGTGGGCAGTAGCGGATCTTGCTACAGGCAAGCATGATTTTTGCCCGGGGTGCCGCCTTCTGGAGGGCGCCACCGCCCCCCGGAGGGCGCTGCCGCCATGGCAAGATCCGCTACTGGTGCCGCCCGGTGCTGTTTAGATTCCCGGTGCTGTGCTGTGTGCGATGACATCGCGCACCACACTGCATTGTGGGAGCGGCACATAGACGCTAGAGGTCATAATTGACCTATAGTGTCTATGCGGTGCTATGGGAAAGACGTCATGAAGATCCAAGGAGCGGCGCCGGCGGCCGGAGACGGAGGGCAGCAGCGGTTGGGAAGCAGGAGCGGGGATTGTAAGTATTAATTATTATTTTTTTTGTAAGCGGCGCAAATAGGGGGCACAACTCTACAGGGGGCAATACTACTGGGGGCACAACTCTACAGGGGGCACAACTCTACAGAGGGCAATACTACTGTGGGCACAACTCTACAGGAGGCACAGTACTGGGGGCAATACTACTGTGGGCACAGCTACAGGGGGCACATCTACTGAGGGCACAGCTACAGGGGGCATAACTGACCACGCCCCTTCTCCATGAAGCCACACCCCTATTTTTTCGCCCTGGGCGCCACAAGGTCTAGATCCGGCCCTGTGTGTGGAGAACATTTCTACCCTATGCACGGCCAGGGGCACAGAGAGCCATGCCGGGCCCCAGTAATGTAACGGGGGAGGTGGCCTAAATAGGGGGCATGTCTACACCCCTGAAATAAATTATTTATTCAAATATTAATTGCGTGACTCCATGCACTCCACAAGGGGCGCAGTTTATTCAAGGGGGGGCAGGTAAGGTGCGAGGGAGGGCACCCACTTCCTACTTTGCTTAATCGGAAGTGGGTCCCTCCTCCTTGGCCGGTGGTGCCATCTTCCCAGTGACATCTGACGCTGCCTAGGAGTAAGTATAGGGGGGGGATGGTGGACCCGAACCCATGCTGATGGAGGGGCCCAATTAGTACCTGCCTCCCCACCTTCCCCTCAGCCCCCCTGTGCACGGCAAACTTAATTTCTTTAAAGAATCCTAATTTGTCTGTTTGCCAATAGGAGATTGGATTAGGGATGGTCATCGAAGGGTTCCTTTGGTGCTTTACATAGATGGCATGAAACTTTAGATAAGGAAACCATCAATAGTTTGAACCAATCATAGGTATCCTTGCTGCTGGACATGGCAGTGAGCCAATCAGGGAAAGGGTGCAGGGCTGAGCTAGGCTTTGGGGCAGGAGCTAAGTGGTGGGCATTGGGGGAGGAGCTAAGTGGTACGCCAATCAGGGACAGGAAAGAGTTGAGCAGGTTGGCTGGGGTTGGACGAGGTTGGGGGCATTATCCTGCATTATGGCATGGGGCATTATGGCTTTAGTATCCTGATGTGGTGGGTTCCTCTGAAGGCTTCAATAGGCGCGTCATTCTCCATAATCTTGTGTTCTCAATACCCTTGTTCCATCAACGTCTAATCAATAATGCTTCACTGTACGGTATGTTGGAAACAGAGTTGGGTTCTAGGAGCCTTCGACGGGATCTCTTTTAGTTTCAGTTTTCTTTATGTTTTTAAACTTTTGGTGGTTCAACACTGGGCTGTAATAAATAATACAATACAATTAGGGCAAAGAATATTTCAACAGTAACTGGAACTGAACAATATATTAAAATAATCTTACTGATTTTAGCACTACAGAGCGAGTTATGACTTAATTATAACTTCTTTTTATTCATTATAAGCAGCTCCAAAGATTTCCTGTCTGTTTGTTGGCGCACAAAGAGTGTTCTTAGATTCCAAGTAATTAGGTATTGTCATTCTTGCAGTGTTGGTGCTCTAGAATTGGATTATAAAAGTGTTTCTCTGATCACAGTTTTAATGAGGAACATGAAAGTTTGCAGATATGAACCAATTTTCACCCCTTTTTTTTTATTTAGAAAAAGAGATCGTAAAGACTTAAGTTGTGCCAAATATTAATGAGAAAATATAAACTCATTAAGAACCAGTGACGTCACTGAGGCGCAATATGGATACAGAAAAGGTGTGCGTTTAAACTGTGACGGCACGCATGAAATGGGAGCATGGGCACTCGTCACACTGGGCATGACCACTGCTTTCACTGTCCTGCCCCCCACCCCCCCACCCCGTTTCCTTCCCTTTGCATGCTGTGCACACTGTGAAATATGTTGGAAATTAAGTGTGTAGGTATTGATATTGCAGAGTTATATAGGCACTCATCAGCAGGTGACTCACACTATGAACAGCATAGTTTCTTAACCAGTGGTGTTGGTTTATTGATCGATAGTAGGTAGAGCCGTACTCACTGTTACATGCACTCTGGTAATGGAGTAGAGTGGAAATTCATACAGCTCACCAGCCGGTGACTGTACACTGCAAACAGGTAGGGTTGCAGGGATGCTGGAAAAACATTGTGTATTGCAGGTAATCGCAGGTCACTCTGGAGCTAAGTATTATTTTATTTATTATTATTTATTAGCAGTTTCTTATACAGCGCAGCATATTCCATTGCTCTTTACAATTAGAACAACAGTTATAGAACAAAACTGGGCAAAGACAGACAGACATAGAGGTAGGAAGGCCCTGCTCGCAAGCTTACAATCTATAGGGAAATAGGCATTTATACACAAGGATAGATGCTACCTGTTGTTACATAATGGTTCCCCAGATTGCTAGGTTCTTAATGGGTTGTATGGTATGATATGATCACCCAGCAATGTTCGAAGGCAAAATGTGAGGTTATGTGGACTGTACAGAGAGGATGTAACTGGATAGGGAAGCACTGAAGGTTATGTGGGTGGGTCTGAAATTTGGTAGGCTTGTCTGAAGAGATGAGTTTTCAGGGAACGTTTAAAGGTTTAGAGACTAGAGGAGAGTCTTATTGTGCGTGGGAGGGCATTCCAGAGAGTGGGTGAAGCCCGGGTAAAGTCCTGTAATTTTGAGTGGAAACAGGTAATACATGTGGATGAGAGACGCGGAGAGGTCTGGTAGGGAGATATTTTGAGATGAGTGAGGAGATGTATGATGGTGCAGTTTGGTTAATAGCCTTGTATGTAAGTAAAAGTATTTTATATTTAACACGGTAGAATACCGGTAGCCAATGGAGGGACTGACAGAGCGGATCAGCAGACGAAGAACGTCTGGCGAGGAAGATTAGCCTCGCAGCTGCATTCAAAATGGATTGTAGTGGTGAGAGCCTATGTTTGGGAAGACCAGTAAGGAGACTATTACAATAATCAATGCGGGAGATGATGAGAGCATGGATTAGAGTTTTTGCAGTGTCTTGTGTAAGATAAGGGCGTATTTTGGATATGTTTTTAAGGTGCATGTAACATGATTTAGAGACAGATTGAATGTGTGGAACAAAGGACAGTTCAGAGTCAAGGGTGACACCTAGGCAGCGAACTTGTGGGGTAGGGTGGATAGTTGCATTGTCAACAGTTATGGAGATATCAGGTTGGTAACTACTCTTTAATGAAGAAAAGTTTTTCAAACCAGCGCTCCAAACCAGCAGTGCTGCACCGTCCGCTGAAGTGGTCACCCCCACTCCCAAAGAAACGTTAGACAATTCACAAAATGCAGATGTGCGCACCCCGGGGTAGTACGGGATAAGTATTTGAGTGTTAATTTTGTATGAAATCGTCAGATATTCGAATATTAAGATCCTTCCTTGAAGATCAGAACAGAATTCCTCTTCATTCCCTCAAAAAAACAAAAATGAGGGAATATATAGTGAAGTACAGTTTTATTATAAGTATAAACAACATAAAATATACAATTCCATCAACTTATAGTAGGGCAAATGTGCGTACCAGAATGTGTGGGGTCCCCAGTGATGGTTACACTATAGCGTTTGTGAGGTGGTAAACAGATACCTCCCGGGAACTGAGCACTGTTCCTCCTCTAGCTGTGGTAATCCTGGGTACTTCCACTCTTTCTTGGTCTGTCGCAGTCTGTCCCACAGCACCGACGCGTTTCTGCTCACAGGAAGCCTTTCTCAAAGTGCTCAGTTCCCGGGAGGTATCTGTTTACCACCTCACAAATGCTATAGGGTAACCATCACTGGGGACCCCACACACTACTCTTGGCTGCTGGGAAATTAATTTATTCTGTTTTGGAAATGTTGAGTTTGAGGTGGCGAGAGGACATCCAAGATGAAATGGCAGATAGGCATCCAGTGACACGAGCCAATACAGATGGTGAAAAATCTGGGAAGGATAGGTAGATTTGAGTATCATCAGCGTACAAATGATACTGAAATCCAAAGGAGCTGATTAGTTTACCAAGAGAGGAGGTATAGATTGAGAACAGCAGAGGACCAAAGACTGAGCCTTGCGGTACTCCAACTGAAAGATGTAGAGAAGAGGAGGTAGATTCAGAGAAGTGAACACTGAAAGAGCGATAGGTAGGATGAGAACCAAGTAAGTGCTGTGTCCTGAAGACCTAGGGATTGTAGTGTTTTATGAAAAGAGAGTGGTCAACAGTGTCAAATGCAGCAGAGAGATCTAGAAGAATAAGTAGTGTGTAATGGCCTTTTGATCTAGCAGTGACTAGATCATTCACTACTTTGGTCAGTGCCGTCTCTGTGGAGTGTTGGGCACGAAAGCCTGACTGAAGTGGGTCCAACAAGTTGTGGGAGTTAAGAAAGTGTGTAAGGTGAGTCTAGGCAAATCTCTCAAGTAGCTTGGAGGGACCTGGTAGCTGAGAAATGGGACGGTAGTTAGAGAGAGTGTTTAGGTAAGAGTTGTGTTTTTTAGAATGGGAGTAATCACTGCATGTTTAAACAGAGAGGGAAAGATACCAGTAGAGAGAGAGAGAGAGAGAGATTACAGATTTTAGTTAAGGTTGGGATAAGCACAGGAGACAAAGTTTTATTGACATGTGTGTGTATAGGATCAAGAGGAGAGGTAGTGGAGTAGGAGGATGAAAAGAGTGTTGATACTTCATCTTCACTTGTGGGATCAAATGAAGAGAAAGTGCCAGAGGGCTCAGGTAGGGAAATGAGCAGGTCACTGGCTGAGTTAGAGCATACCATTTCATCTCGGATTTTATCAATCTTATCCTTGAAGTAGGAAGCAAGTTTTTGTGCACTGATAGTAGCTAGTGGGGAGGTGAGGGAGGGTAAAGAAGTGATTTAAATGTATTAAAAAGTCGCTTGGGGTTGGTAGCAGACTTCTGTCTCCCACCATGTCACTGTTTACAGTCTCAATATGGCTCCCGCACATTCTCAGTAGAGATCTCAGTGGCCATCGTGGTTTAGAACATGAAGCCTCCCTGGAAATCCAACTCATAGGCAGATGTGAATTTATGTATTTTTGCATTAGTGTGTCATGTTCTGAGTCATACGGAACTTGATCCTTGTGCGAAATTGGGTCGGGAAATGGGCGTCGACAGTATGATTGCACAGAACTGCTGTGACTTGTGCGAGTGTCATGGGTGTGTGCGATTCTGAGTCGTGCATATTTCTGACGGATTCCTTGCACCCAGCAAGAGCCCAGAGCAGGTGCAGATAGTAATAATGACCGACACAGCGGTCGGCATAAAATCATTGGGCTTGCAGGCGAATGGACCCTCACTTTAGCCAAAAGGAATATCGCATTAGCATAAAGTAGTTAATCTGGCTTTTGTGGCTCCTGGCAACTACAGCTACTTTGCCTGCGGCTCAGAATCGGCCAAAAATGTACAAATAAGAACTTGTAACAGGAATGATGGGGGTCATTCCGAGTTGTTGGCTCGCAAGCTGCTTTTAGCAGCTTTGCACACGCTAAGCCGCCGCCTACTGGGAGTGAATCTTAGCTTCTTAAAATTGCGAACGAAAGATTCGCAATGTTGCGATAAGACATCACTGTGCAGTTTCAGAGTAACTCGAAACTTACTCGGCATCTGCGATCAGTTCAGTGCTTGTCGTTCCTGGTTTGACGTCACAAACACACCCAGCGTTCGCCCAGACACTCCTCCGTTTCTCCAGCCACTCCCGCGTTTTTCCCGGAAACGGAAGCGTTTTTTCACACACTCCCATAAAACGGCCAGTTTCCGCCCAGAAACACCCACTTCCTGTCAATCACAGTACGATCACCAGAACGAAGAAAAAACCGTGAGTAAAATTCCTAACTGCATAGCAAATTTACTTGGCGCAGTCGTAGTGCGAACATTGCGCATGCGCACTAAGCGGAAAATCGCTGCGATGCGAAGAAATTTACCGAGCGAACAACTCGGAATGACCCCCGATATTCAACATGCAGAACAAGAGGAGTGATTTGGTGCACCTATCCAGAGGCAGGCAGGGTGGAATGTGCTGCCAGCCCCTTCGCTTATCCATACATATAGCATACCTCCCAACTTTTCATCTCTCTAAAGAGGGACACACGCGTGGCTCACAAAAAAGGGCCTATGGAAAGGGGGTGTGGCTTTGTGGGAGGACCCACACTTGTGAGCCACGCCCCCACTTTCGTCACTGAGGGGGCATGCCCAGCGCTCTGTGAGCCAGCTGGCATGCCCCCTCTCCCTCTGACTCCAGCGTCTATTCACTGCTGCTCTGCTAAGCAGGGCAGCGAGAGACAGAGCCTCCCAACTGCCCACCCCCACCGCGGGACACTGCAGCCCATGGGTGGGACAGCGGGACAGTCCCCGAAAAACTGGACTGTCCCGTGAAAAGTTGGGACAGTTGGGAGGTATGCATATAGGGACATATGAATTATCAGGGGTATGCAGTGGCAATCTGTAGCTGGGCACATCCCGGATAACTGCTGTACATTGCACAGTGCCCTGTGCACCACTGTGGGGTGAGGACAACATGACATGTTGGTGGCCAGAAAGTGCATTGCTCCGTTCTAAATAAGAACAGACACTAAGCATTCGCACTGTGCAAACTCCCCATCATGGATCTTAGTAGCAGGAAACGCCAAATTGAAAATCTTAAAAAAATAGGGATTGACCCTGGTATTGTCAGTAGTAGCACCACCTAAGGGCGCAGCTACCATAGGTGCAGGGAGTGCAGCTGCTGTGGATCCCAGAGCTGAGAGGGGCCACCTTCCCTGTCACAGTTACTTGTGTTATATACAGGGTGTAGCTACCATAGGTGCAGGGAGTGCAGCTGCTATGGGGCCCAGAGCTGAGAGGGGCCACCTTCCCTGTCACAGTTACATGTGTTATATACAGGGTGTGATATCATAGGTGCAGGGAGTGCAGCTGCTATAGGGCCCAGAGCTGCTGTGGATCCCAGAGCTGAGAGGGGCCACCTTCCCTGTCACAGTTACACGTGTTATATACAGGGTGCAGCTACCATAGGTGCAGGCAGTGCAGCTGCTATGGGGCCCAGAGCTGAGAGGGGCCACCTTTCCTGTCACAGTTACATATGTTATATACAGGGTGTAGCTACCATAGGTGCAGGGAGTGCAGCTGCTATGGGGCCCAGAGCTGAGAGGGGCACCTTCCCTGTCACAGTTACATGTGTTATATACAAGGGTGAAGCTACCATAGGTGCAGGCAGTGCAGCTGCTATGGGGCCCAGAGCTGAGAGGGGCCACCTTCCCTGTCACAGTTACATATGTTATATACAGGGTGTAGCTACCATAGGTGCAGGGAGTGCAGCTGCTATGGGGCCCAGAGCTGAGAGGGGCCACCTTCCCTGTCACAGTTACATGTGTTATATACAAGGGTGAAGCTACCATAGGTGCAGGCAGTGCAGCTGCTATGGGGCCCAGAGCTGAGAGGGACCACCTTCCCTGTCCCCGTTACATGTGTTATATACAGCAGTGTAGCTACCATAGGTGCAGGGAGTGCAGCTGCTATGGGGCCAGAGCTGAGAGGGACCACCTTCCCTGTCCCCGTTACATGTGTTATATACAGGGTGTAGCTACCATAGGTGCAGGGAGTGCAGCTGCAATGGGGCCCAGAGCTGTGAGGGGTCCCCCCTTCCCTGTCACAGTTACATGTGTTACATACTTTTTTCACCATTTGGTAGTACATAGGGGCCTTAACACACTTTTACCTTGGGGTTTACAATATATCTAGTTACGCCCTTGGACATGCTCAGTGTAATGTGGTAGACAATGAACTGGAGGACATTATAATGTTACTTAAAATGATCTGGGGCACTGTAATGTGGCACAATACGACGTAGAGGCACAATAGCGTGGTATAACGTTAACTAGGGCATTACTATGATTCATAAAATAAACTTGGGCACTATTATGGGGCATAACATAAACAACTGCTGCGGAGAGGTGTCTCTCTAGAAGCATAGGACGGGGGCCCCTTCAATAGGTTGCTATGGGGCCCACAAAGTTCTGGCTACGCCCCTAATGCCCGGCTTTGCAGAATCTGTGTGAATGGTTTATATGTCATTTAGATCTAATTTTATGCATAAAATATCTAATCACAGAAAAGTTTAGGTTTGTAATGAAAGAATATCAATTCCGTGGATGAAATAGCTCCAATATATAATATAATGCATTGTCAAGGCTCTTCAGCTACTTGAACTGCAGATCCCAGCATCCCTTGGCACCCAAAGGCTTACACTCTTTAGGTGACCCATGTTGGACTATGAGGATGACCTGGCATGCTGGAACTTGTGGTTCCCCACCATCTGCAGAAACACAGATTGCTTACCTCAGCTCCACAGAGAGTGGCCACACATGCATCCCACGCATGCCAGCCACTGGCGTTCGCGGAGAAGCTGTGACGCCTTACTGCAATCTGTGATTACTCAGCTGCTTCCCAACATTATTCATATTTAACGAACGCAGGCTCTATTACTGCGGGGCGATCTGCTGTGTGTTTACTGCGGGACTCAGCTGGTGAGACTGGCTGTCCCATATTCTATAAACAGTTACAATGCCCGCAGCAAATAAATCAGTGACATCAGTTTCTATCCGTTCTTCCCGCTAATCTTCTCGGGGACAAACACTGTGCGCCTCCAAAACTTCTGCAGTAAGTTTATTTTGCATAATGTGCTGATGGTCACACCTTACCCGTCATAGAATGCTGTGGTCGGATCGTGAATCGAGTAATCCTTAGATTAGACGCACACAAAACCCTGCAAGGCTGGTGTGATTCCCTACACCACACAATGGGGCAGGTGTATTATCCTGGAGTAGGGATAAAGAAGTGATAAAGCAGTGATAAGCGCAAGGTGATAACGCACCAGCCAATCATTACGGATTTGAAAATTGACAGCTAGCAGCTGATTGGCTGGTGCGTTATCACCTTCCACTATCACTGCTTTATCCCTTCTCCAGGCAGGGCCTGTTCTATCCCTTGTGGCGCCCCGGCGAAAATAGGGGCGTGGCTTCATAAAGGGGCGTAGTCAGTTATGCCCCTAGTAGAGTTGTGCCCACGTTTGTGCCCCCAGTAGAGTTATTAAAAATAAATTAATACTCACCATCCCCGCTCCTGATTCCCGACCGCTGCTGCCCTCCGTCTCCGGCCGCCGATGCCGCTCCTCTGATCTATGGGAGAGACGTCATGACGTGTCTCCCATAGCACCGCATAGACACTAGAGGTCAATCATGACCCCTAGTGTCTATGTGCCGCTCCCACAATGCCGTGTGGTGCGCCATCGCGCACCGCACTGCACTGCATCTACCAAGGACCGGGGGGCGACGGCGCCCTCCGGACGGCGGCGGCGCCCTCCGGAAGGCGACACCGGGGCAAAAATCCTGCGTACCCCTAGCAAGATCCGCTACTGCCCATTAGCTCCGGACGCTTAACCTTAAAGGCCCCATACACTAGAACGGTAATGCCCGATTTCATCCGATTTGGGGCATTCGGCCCGATATATCGGATGAAATCGGGCATTTTGGAGGTGTTTCCGATCCGATCCAATCCAATACGCATTCCCGTGAGCATCGGATCGGATCCTCCAGATTGACCGCGCTGCACTAGCGATCATGTCCGACCCCGCAGGTATGGCTGGGATCGCCCAAGATACATCGTATGCAAAAGGACATTATACGATGTATCTTGGGTGATCCTGCCGCCCCGGGAGGCTGCCGAGGGTGATCGCCTGAGACATGACGGTCGGATATGTCGCGTTAGTGTACGGGGCCCATTAGAACTTGTGCTTAGGACCGATTAGGTCTGAGCGTAATTAAACCACGAGGATGAGGCTGTCCGTGTTAGGCCCCTTTAACCACTAAACTGGCTTATATTTTCCCCAAAAACCACTTCAAAATTTTCGTGCATTTATGATTGAATTACGTTAAGAACATATACATTTTTTTTTAAATATACATCAGTACAATCGTGGGCAAAACATTGGACCATCAATGGTCGGAACATTGAACCTGTTTTTTTCTGCGCCTGATCCTCCTTGCAGCCTCTGGGGGTCCAGCAGAAAGGTGAGGACTGCTTTTTAACATTGCCCCCACTGCTGCAGGGTGGGGGTGTTGCCGGGCTGCCCGATCAGCAGTGATCGGCAGCACATCAGGCACAGAGAGGAGGGAACCAGGAAGCAGACGGACCAGGAGGTCCCTCTGACAGCGGCAACTGCAAAGAATAAACCTTTTTAAAATTATTATTATTTTTAGAGATGTGCACCGGAAATTTTTCGGGTTTTGTGTTTTGGTTTTGGATTCGGTTCCGCGGCCGTGTTTTGGATTTGGACGCGTTTTGGCAAAACCTCCCTGTGTTTTGGATTCGGGTGTTTTTCTTCAAAAACCCCTCAAAAACAGCTTAAATCATAGAATTTGGGGGTCATTTTGATCCTATAGTATTATTAACCTCAATAACCATAATTTCCACTCATTTCCAGTCTATTCTGAACACCTCACAATACTATTTTTAGTCCTAAAATTTGCACCGAGGTCGCTGGATGACTAAGCTAAGCGACCCAAGAGGGCGGCACAAACACCTGGCCCATCTAGGAGTGGCACTGCAGTGTCAGACAGGATGGCACTTAAAAAAATTGGCCCCAAACAGCACATGATGCAAAGAAAAGAGAAAAAGAGGTGCACTGTGGTCGCTGAACGGCTAAGCTAAGCGATACAAACACCTCAATATCACAGGAATTATTCGTTCTAATCAATGATATTATTGGTCCAAATCACTGGAAGAAAATGGCAAAATCATAAATCACTGGAATTATTCGTTCTAATCAATGGTTTTATTGGTCCAAATCACTGGAAGAAAATGACAAAGTCACAGGAATTATTTGTTCTAATCAATGGTTTTATTGGTCCAAATCACTGGAAGAAAATGACAAAATCACTGGAATTATTTGTTCTAATCAATGGTATTATTGGTCCAAATCGCTGGAAGAAAATGACAAAATCACTGGAATTATTTGTTCTAATCAATGGTATTATTGGTCCAAATCACCTGAAGAAAATGACAAAATCACTGGAATTATTTGGCAAGATCACTGTCATTAATAATTATAAATCACTGATATTAATTTTTAAAATCTCGCTATCGCCTGCCTAGTGAAGTGGAATCTAGATGGGATTTTGTACCGGGGACACAATAACTTCATCAACTGTCTAAATCCCAATGCACTAATGGCGGAAAACGGGCGCACGTCTAACAGCGCACTGATTATACTGAGAACTGATTATACTGATCAATCACTGATTATACTGAGCACTGATGATACTACGGAGAACTGACACTAAGCAGCAAGAACAGCACTGGACTATTGTACTGTAGTATACTGGTCACCACAATGCTGCACTGTACTACTATATACTGCTCACAATAATGCAGCACAGATATGGATAGTATACTTGACACAGAGCTGCAAGATACAGCAATGGCCTACTGTACTGTACTGTACTATATGTATACTGCTGGTCACCAAAATGCTGCACTGTCCTACTATATACTGCTCACAATAATGCAGCACAGAGATGGTATACTTGACACAGAGCTGCAAGATACAGCAATGGCCTACTGTACTGTACTATATGTATACTGCTGGTCACCAAAATGCTGCACTGTCCTACTATATACTGCTCTCAATAATGCAGCACAGAGATGGTATACTTGACACAGAGCTGAAAGATACAGCAATGGCCTACTGTACTGTACTATATGTATACTGCTGGTCACCAAAATGCAGCACAGCGTTTTCAGGCAGAGAACGTAGATATTTTCAGCACACTGAGCACAGATATTTGCAGCACACTGAGCACAGATATTTTCCGCACACTGAGCACAGATACGGAGCTTTTCAGGGAGAGAACGCAGCCCTGTCCTCTCCATTCAATCTTCAATGCACGAGTGAAAATGGCGGCGACGCGCGGCTCTTTACATAGAATACGAATCTCGCGAGAATCTGACAGCGGGATGATGACGTTCGGGTGCGTTCGGGTTTACCGAGCAAGGCGGGAAGCTCCGAGGCTGCCTCGGACCCGTGTAAAGTAGGGGAAGTTCGGGGGGGTTCGGATCTCGGAGAACCGAACCCGCTCATCTCTAATTATTTTCAGGTATTGCGTACTGGCACAAGTAATCAGTTGTGCTGAGAGGGGTGGGAAGCGTATACAAATTACCCGGGGCCAGGTCCATACCCCCCCACCCAGTATACCTGTCTGTTGCTGGCGTCAGCTGTACCATCTTCCTGGATATCTCTTCAAGAAGATGGCTGCCGCACATAGAAAACACTGACTGTGCTGTGCAAGAGTCTTTGCTCTCTAGTGGCTAGCGTCTTCTTCCCAAATATCACTGGGAAGATGAAGCGGGCTGGAGAGGAAGGACCCGCTCCCTGATAAAAGGTAGGAATGGTTAGGGTTAGGCAACGGGAGAGCAGGATAGGGTTAGTCACTAGGGGGAGGGTTAGGGTTAGGCTACGGGAGGGCACAATTAGGGTTAGGCACCTGGGGGACATTCAGAGGCGTCACCAGGTGTGGTGACACCCGGTGCGCACTCTGCATTACTCCATACCCCACCTCCCCCTGCCTGTGCCGTGGCCGCCCGAACAGGGCACGTGGCCTCATTTTAAAGGGGCGTAGCCTCGTGGATCTCCTCTCACTCTGGGGGCGTGTCCAGCTTACCCGGGCCGGAGATGCTGGCTGGAGACTGTGCAGCGTGCAGTGCCGGCTCCTTATCTGTGACAGGTGCCGAGTGCTGCAGAGGATTATCACACTGCAGCACTCGGCTCCTGTCACTGCAGAAGAGCCGACACTTTGTCCGAGGGTGACACCTGGGTGCGGGCCGCATCCCCCGCACCCGCCTTCTGACGCCACTGGGGACATTTAGGGATATATTTTTATATTATAAAATATCAACAAAAAAAACATTTTAGTGTCGACCTTTGTGTTTAAACTTAACATCAGGCTCCAAGTGTTATCAAAATAATACACAGATACTGTAATACAGTGAAATATTCCATTATGTTTCCGTATACACATAGGGCCTCATTCAGACCTGATCTCTGCGATGCGTTTTCGCACAGCGGGCGATCCGGTCATAACGGCACATGCGTATGCACCGCAATGCGCATGTGCGTCTGACAACAACAACAGGCATCGCCTGTCAGCGACAGGATGGTGCGAAAATTTCTTACACGCGGTGATTGACAGGAAGAGGGCGTTTGTGGGTGGCAACTGACCGTTTACTGGGAGTGTCCGGAATAACGCAGGCGTTCCCAAGCATTTCCAGGGAGGGTGTGTGACGTCAGCTCCGGCCCCGATCAGCCTGTTCTCATCGCACTGTAGGAGTAAGTACTGGGCTGCGCAGTGAGTGCGCACACACTGGATCTTAGCAGCTCGGCGTAAACATGAGATCGTACACTTGCACGGCGAATTTACACTCCCCCTGGAGGCGGCGACTATCTGATCGCAGGACAGCAAAGTTTGCAGCCCAGAGATCAGGTCTGAATCACTCCCACAATACAATAATGCTGGTTACCATCTCCTATATAATTGCCCAGATCTGTCACTCTGTGCCTGTGTGGATAACGCTGGGCGTGGCTAGGAGCTCTCATTGGGTTAGCAGCAGGTCTATCACACCCAGTCCACAGCTGATTGGGCGAGAAACGCCCTCCCACACAGGTTACATCCAATGGGAGGCTCTGCCCTTTGGCTGCTGTGTTTTCCTAGAGCAGGATTAACAATGGGACTAATGGAGCTGCAGCTCCAGCCCCACACCCCAAAATAGGCCCACTGCATCTGCAGCAACACACCCTCCAACAATTTACACATAAACATTGATACAAACTCGAAAAGGGGGCGTGGCCATGGGTACAGTGGAGTGCCACGCCCCTTTTCCTATACTTTCAATGGAAGTTTGGAGAGTCAAAAATCAGTACAGACCATTAAAAAAAGGGACTGTACCTGCCAAAAAGGTGCAGCTGGAGGGTATGTCACTGCATCTGCAGCAAGTCTCTGCACTGTAGATAGGGGAAAAAACAATCCTTTTACTGCAGCGTCCTATGTCCTGCTGCCAGTCCACCTGCCCCCTCCGGCATCAACAATCCCCACTCCCTAGCCACGGCGCAGGCGGAACAAAAGCTGCTGCAGCCACTGGCATAGATGTGTATGAAAGCGGCACAGCGGAAGTCTTTCATATCCCTCCCTGCACCGCATACTCTCTGAGACCCGGAGCCTCCTCTGCGCGTGATATCACAGAAGTGCCTCCCAGCCACAGCCGCGCCCAGATCCCCAGAGGCCCTGACTCCGCAACACAGTACCTGGCCTGCACTCTCACCTTTTACATTGATTCAGCGAGTCAGTCAGTTCTGCCAGCCAGTCACTATTGTTAGCACCAGTGTCCCAACGCGCCGCAAAACAGGGAAGTAGATGCACTAAATAAACTACAGCTCCCAGCAGCCCTTAGCATCAAAGCATTCCAGAGTGCATCTTCTTCCCTGTAATGTGGCACGTTGGGACACCGGCGCTAACAATAGTGACTGGCTGCTTGGCTGCTGTGCGAGTCTCTGGGAGAGCCACTGCCAAAGGGAGGACAGCAGCTTAGCTGTTTCCAGGAGGAGAAGCATTACCCGCCCCTCCCCCACTCGCAGTACCTCCGGGCCCCATCCGTGACACCCCCACACCTCCCCTCCAGCACCCGTGGAGGCTCCGGACCCCCTCCCCCACCCGCAGCACCCCCCACTCGCCGCACCACCGCACCCGCCCCTCCCCCACCCGCGGCACCCCCGCAATCACTCCTCCCCCACCCACGCTGGCTCCGGAACCCCACCCGTGGCACCCAGACACCATCCCCCACCCGCAGCACTACCGCTCCATCTCCTCCCCCACCCGCGGCACCCCCGCAACCGATCCTCCCAACACCCGCAGCACCCCGGACCTCATCCATGTCTCCCCGCACCCGCCACTTCCCCAACCAAAGCACCTACTAGGTGACTCATCAGGCCCTGCGTGCACTGTTCACGCCATTGCAAGGGGGTTCGACCCCTTAATCTTTGCACGCCCTTTATTCGTGCAATATTTAACCACTCACACAATTATGATTGGAGATAATACTCCATATAATAAAAATATTGCACGCCACAAGGGTGTGCAAGGGTTAACAGTGGCGCACCCAGGGGGGTTTCCGAGTACCCAGAAACCCCCCTCCACTAAAAAAAATGGCTGTCTAGCGTCCTCTGCAGCCTGCTGTCTTCCTGGTGGCACTTGTAAGTGCAATAAAGGTTTACTTTATTTTAATTATAGTACATATATATATCCATGTGCATACATATATACACATGTATATACATACATACATATAAACACACACACACACACACACACACACACACACACACACATATGATATATATACATGTGTATATTAGTGATGAGCGGGTTCGGTTTCTCGGAAACCGAACCTCCCCGAACTCCACCCTTTTTACACGGGTCCGAGCCATACTCGGATTCTCCCGTATGGCTCAGTTAACCCGAGCGCGGACAAACGTCATCATCCCGCTGTCGGATTCTCGCGAGATTCGGATTCTATATAAGCAGCCGCGCGTCGCCGCCATTTTCACTCGTGCATTGGAAATGTCAGGGAGAGGGCGTGGCTGGCGTCCTCTCCGTTATTGTTGAACTTGATTGTGCTTTATTGCTTAATTGTGGGGAGGACTGGGGAGCAGCTGTATAATATAGGAGGAGTACAGTGCAGAGTTTTGCTGATCAGTGACCACCAGTTTTATCCGTTCTCTGCCTGAAAAAAACGCTCCTTATCTGTGCTCAGTGTGCTGCATATATCTGTGCTCACACTGCTTAATTGTGGGGGCTGGGGAGTTGCTGTATTATATAGCAGGAGTACAGTGCAAAGTTTTGCTGACAGTGACCACCAGTATACGTTGTCTGCCTGAAAAACACTCCATATCTGTGCTCAGTGTGCTGCTTTATTGTGGGGACTGGGGACCACCAGTATAATATTATATAGGAGGAGTACAGTGCAGAGTTTTGCTGACCAGTGACCACTAGTATATAATATATAGCATTACGGTACAGTAGGCCACTGCTGTACCTACCTCTGTGTCGTCAAGTATACTATCCATCTAGATTCTATACCTGTGGTGCATTTCAGTTGTGCAGTTTGCTGACACAGTGACCACCAGTATATATAGCAGTACGGTACGGAAGGCCACTGCTGTACCTACCTCTGTGTCGTCATTAAGTATACTATCCATCTACATTCTATACCTGTGGTGCATTTTAGTTTTGCAGTTTGCTGACACAGTGACCACCAGTATACTATATATAGCAGTACGGTACGGAAGGCCACTGCTGTACCTACCTCTGTGTCATCATTAAGTATACTATCCATCTACATTCTATACCTGTGGTGCATTTTAGTTTTGCAGTTTGCTGACACAGTGACCACCAGTATACTATATATAGCAGTACGGTACGGAATGCCACTGCTGTACCTACCTCTGTGTCGTCATTAAGTATACTATCCATCTACATTCTATACCTGTGGTGCATTTTAGTTTTGCAGTTTGCTGACACAGTGACCACCAGTATATATAGCAGTACGGTACGGAAGGCCACTGCTGTACCTACCTCTGTGTCGTCATTAAGTATACTATCCATCTACATTCTATACCTGTGGGGCATTTTAGTTTTGCAGTTTGCTGACACAGTGACCACCAGTATATATAGCAGTACGGTACGGAAGGCCACTGCTGTACCTACCTCTGTGTCGTCATTAAATATACTATCCATCTACATTCTATACCTGTGGTGCATTTTAGTTTTGCAGTTTGCTGACACAGTGACCACGAGTATACTATATATAGCAGTACGGTACGGAAGGCCACTGCTGTACCTACCTCTGTGTCGTCATTAAGTATACTATCCATCTACATTCTATACCTGTGGTGCATTTTAGTTTTGCAGTTTGCTGACACAGTGACCACCAGTATATATAGCAGTACGGTACGGAATGCCACTGCTGTACCTACCTCTGTGTCGTCATTAAGTATACTATCCATCTACATTCTATACCTGTGGTGCATTTTAGTTTTGCAGTTTGCTGACACAGTGACCACCAGTATATATAGCAGTACGGTACGGAAGGCCACTGCTGTACCTACCTCTGTGTCGTCATTAAGTATACTATCCATCTACATTCTATACCTGTGGTGCATTTTAGTTTTGCAGTTTGCTGACACAGTGACCACCAGTATATATAGCAGTACGGTACAGAAGGCCACTGCTGTACCTACCTCTGTGTCGTCATTAAGTATACTATCCATCTACATTCTATACCTGTGGTACATTTTAGTTTTGCAGTTTGCTGACACAGTGACCACCAGTATATATAGCAGTACGGTACGGAAGGCCACTGCTGTACCTACCTCTGTGTCGTCATTAAGTATACTATCCATCTACATTCTATACCTGTGGTGCATTTTAGTTTTGCAGTTTGCTGACACAGTGACCACCAGTATACTATATATAGCAGTACGGTACGGAAGACCACTTCTGTACCTACCTCTGTGTCGTCATTAAGTATACTATCTGTGACAGGACGGTCCCGTACGAAAGCACTTGCCGCTTTCGCGTCCCGTCGGCTGCGCACAGAATGGAAGGTCAAGTCACACGAGGCCTGACCACATAGGGGATTCCCGCTTACCGCCAGTAACCGCCTGTTACTGACTCCACCCACTGCGTTGTGGGCGGGTTTATGCTGCCACCACCAAACTCCTAACCTGCCGTGGCGTTTGGAACCACGGTTCTGCTCTGTATGTGCCGACGCACTGCCTTACCACACCTGTGTGGTGCTGACGAATCCCCACTAGCCACTTGCTAGGCCTCTACCGGTAGCTGGCGGAAGGCGGAACTTGGAGACGTTAGGTGCTTCCCTGGACAGCCGGAGGACGGGGCTAGGTTTAGCCTAACCCTGTAGGTCACAAGATGAAGCAATCTTCTTGAGGCAATGATGTTTTATTTGCTCAATAGTTCTAAAGAGAACTCTTCCCTATTGCTAGGGGCAACAGCATACAGTAAGATGTTCCAGCAGAATAAGATGGTACTACTACAACTCTGGAGGCACGCAGGTCTCCTTTTTATGTCAGTTTTCCACACAGTACCACAGGGGGGTAAATCCTCCCTGTCTTCTCCAACCAATCAGGTTATTTTACAAAATACCAATAAATTACATTTTACAAGGATATAAGTGCAATAAAACAATATCCTCCTTCCTGTCACCCAGACAACGTTTGGTATCAGATTAACATTCACTATTGATAAATTTATCACATATCTTCAAAATACAGATGTTTCTGGTCATTCACATCTCCAGGCAATCCCAGTGTTTAAGATTACAACAGGAATGGCTACAATACAAACAAACAGTCTTCCTTCCTTTATCTGCCATTCAGGGGTCGTATATCAAATCACCTACATGAAACAGATTCCAAGCCCATAGACCCAGTGATTAGTATCTCTCTCTAAGGAACTTACACATCAAAAGGTATTGTCCTTCACACCTCTCTGCTAGGACAGGACCATTAGCATGCCACTTCCTATTTCCAGAGGATAAGAGATGCTTATCAGACAGCTATAGTAACTGCATTTTTCCTTTAAATACATTTCATTTAAACACGTGTTTCCCTTTAAATATACACCAAGCCTGTCTTGAATATAAAATAAATACATTTAAACATGTCTTCCTGCAATGGTGCACAGAGCACTACATATGACATGTTAAAACACATCATTCAACAAACTTTTAAACAGTCCGTAACATGGCGCTGGGCACGAGGGTTAACCCCTTCAGTGCCGCAGACGCCATTACACTTGTGGCTGGCTAGTCTCTCCGGCCACATTCCTTCCCCCCCATTCAAGCGGGTCAACCAGGGACCCATGTCCCAACGATTTGGGTCCTGGTCCCGCAGTCCCTTGTGTTGAAGGGGACGCTACCTAGGGTGTGTAGGCTCCGGCCTAGACAGTTCATCCATAGTGCAGTAGGCCTCTCTTCGTGGGTGCACAAGGTTCAAATAGTCCACCTGAAGTCCAAGTGCAAGGCTCCACCACAAAAGTCTGTCCAATTTCCCCAAGGTAGGTTGCCGCCACCTAACGGGTAGGTGGTAAGTCACCAAGGTGGGGGGCCGGTTACAAACAAGTGCCACCCAAGGTGTCCCAATCGTGGCATACCCCACCTCCCACAATAGCAGTATACTGCTCAACCAGGCCACAGGGTGCTCCTGCCCATATGGCTCTTTCTGGCTCGGTACTGCTCCCAGTCCGTGCAGTGGCGCAATAGTTCGTAACACACAGTCCTGCTCAAGAATGTGCGCCATCAGCACTGGAGCGGGTACCCGAGCCTCCTTCAATGACTGGAATGCCAACTCGCAAGCGGGTGCAAAGTCCACTGACTTGGGAATGCCCTTCCTAGCCATCTCTGTCAAGGGGTTCACTACAGGACTAAAGTCAATGACAACATGTCCGTAGGGCCTTACAGGTTCTAAGGTCAGTACCTGTCTGGGTGATGTGGGTCGGGGACAGCCTCTGGTTGCCTCCACCCCCTCTGGGTTGGGCCTACCCCTGTCTCCTCCCACATGGTGCCCCAGCCACTGCACCTCCGTCATACCTATCTGGCAACTGTCTGCCCTAACTGTCAGACCTGCCCTCCAATCCTCCTCCGTCAACCTATGACTCGGGAAACCTACCCTGTCACCTAGGCCTACTCCTTCCTCCTCGTCCGCTACCTGTGCCACAGTGATGGCGGCCAGACCACCAGCCTCTGGATCCTGTGTGGCATCCACTACAGGGAGGCTGCGTGTCTTCCCCGATCTACTGCGCACAGGCAGGGGACCTGCTATGTCCACAGCAACTTGCTGCGAGGGTTCTCCTATGGGCAGAGGCCCAGAGACAACACAAACGCTGGAGTGCCCCGGCTGCCAACGCATGGCACCAGCCTTACAGTTGGTCTGGGCGTCATCCGACATTCCAGACCAGGGTAAGCTCTGTGTCAGGCACTTCAGGGTACGGTCTGTCTCCGGGTTGCTGTCCAAAGGGGTTTCGCTGGCAACCGACACCGGTTGCGCAGGAACGTTCCCTGAGGGGACCAGTTGGACACATTCCCTATCTGGTCTATACCCTCCCACTTTCCTGTCTACCCTGTACCTTAACCCTTCCCGCCAGGTCAAACTTCCTGCCCCAACCCTGTCAAGGCCGCTGCCAGAGTGGTGCCTCATGCCTTTCGGGGATGGGCCAGAGAGTTGAGCCTCCCTAAACTCCTGCCTGTGGCCCTCAATCTCTCCTAAATTGGGACACTCTACAGGGGGATCTAGGTGGGGACTACTAGGGTCAGTCTGGTAGGGGTCAGTCATGGAAAAGTCAGAGTGGTTTCTCATACTCACCGCCGGAGTTGGCAAACCACTTGGGTCAGGAGCATCATTGGGCACCCCCACAGGATCAAACGAGCTGGAACCGACATCCTCTGCGTTGCTAGGGGACGTAGGCATACCAGAGGCAAAAGGCATGCGGGGTCGATGTACTGATCTAGCCGCTGTGATCTTTTCCTCTGGGCTGGTTGATGCTGGGGTTGGCTGTGCTGGCAGTTGTCTAGCAGCTGTAGTCTTTTCCTCTGGGCTGGGCGGTGCTGGAGTAGCTGATGTCAACGGTGGTTTTGGACTTTGACTCCGGGGAATGGCGCCAACAAACATAGTGACGATCCCACCACCCAGATCATTTCCTAGGACCACATCAGTTGGGAGACCATCCATGACGGCAACTTCTCGCAACTCTGGTCCAGCTCCCCAGTCCAGGTAGACTCTTGCCATGGGAACCGCTTTTTCTGTTCCTTCTGCCAGGGTGACCGTGGCAGTGCGACCCTGCAATACTGCAGCAGGATCTATAAGGTGGGGGCTCACCACAGTGATTGAGGCCCCAGAGTCTCTTAGGCCTTCTCCCTGCAGGGGTCCCACGTGGACTGGCTGCAGGTGCCTCCACATGTTGTGTAGGGGCTGTTTGGCCATGTAGGTGACTCTCTCTGCAGAGTGCACCTGTCTCTCGCCACACTCCATCGGACTGACTGGAGGGGGAACAGTCTCTGTAGGCTCATCTCCTCTCGTCAAACAAGCGAGCCGGGCTCCAGCACTCGGATTTGGGGCACGAGTCTGGGGTGCTTGGGATGCAGGACAGTTCATCCTCAGATGTCCGATTTTCCCACAGCCGTAGCACTTCTTCTCCAGTCGTGGCACCGATGATCTCTGATCAGTTGCAGGGACGCTGCGGTGCGGTTGCTGGCCAAGAGCACCCGGGTTGGAAGATGCTTGTCTTTGGGGGTGATGAGCTGAAGAGGGTGGTCCCCTTGGTGGTACAGTCTGTTGGAGCTGGCTGCTGGCGGGGCGCTTCTGCCCCCATGGCCGAATTGCCACATATTTGTCGGCTAATTGGGCAGCCATTTTTAAGCTGGGTGGCTCCCGATCTAGCACCCACTCCTTCACTTCTTGGGCGCACCTGCGGTAGAACTGCTCCCTGCAGATCAGGTCGATCAGTGCGTCCCATGTAGTGGCTTCCGAATCCTTCACCCACTTCACCACGTACTGCCGCAGCTGGGTGGCGAACTGCTCATGGGTGCTGCTAGGATTCTTGGGCAAGTCTCTGAACTTCTTCCTGTAAGACTCTGGAGTGATGAAGAATCGCTGGAGGAGGGCCTTCGCGACTTCGTCGTAGTTCCCACAGTCCTCTGTCGCCACTCCTCGATAGGCCTCCAAGGCCTCTCCATGCAGAGTGGGCACAAGGTGTCTCACCCACTCCGACTTGGGTAAATCGTGTAGTTTCCAAGTCCTTTCAAAAACTTGCAAATGTCCATCAATGTCCCCATCACTGTCTGCAAACTTGGCAAACTGTATACGTCCTGATCTGTGTACAACAGCTGACAACGGCTCCCGGGGTACCACGGCCTGTGGTGCCCGCTCATCACGCCACATCTGGATGATGATCAAGCGCTCTTGCTCCGTTGCCCTTTCCCCCAATTCCGCTAGCCGATCTGCTAGGTTATCCGTACTGCCCCCGCTGGGACGTTGGGATCCTGGCCCTGCTAGGGATTGCTGGGAAACATTGCTGCTGTGAGAGAGGGCGGGGCTTGTGGTTCTCACCGGTTCCTTACGAAGGTCCACTGGTGGGCCGTCCTCTGCGATGCTGACGCCGTCAGTGCTTTCCACCTCCGCCCGATGAGACTCCTCCACACTCCTGAGCGCCGCCTTCATGACGCTTCTGGACGCGTTGGAAGGGATATCCACACCCTTCCCCTGGCATACGATCTCCAGATCCTCCTTGGACATTCCGCTGAATTCCGCCATCTTGTGCGTTCTCCTGCGCTGCAGTTACTCCTCTCCTGAGTAACTCGGCTTCTCCAATCGGGTGATGAAAAGCCGCCTGGGAATATCCCACCACTATGCCACCAATTTCTGTGACAGGACGGTACCGTACGAAAGCACTCGCCGCTTTCGCGTCCCGTTGACTGCGCACAGATTGGAAGGTCAAGCCGCACGAGGCCTGACCACATAGGGGATTCCCGCTTACCGTCAGTAACCGCCTGTTACTGACTCCACCCACTGCGTTGTGGGCGGGTTTATGCTGCCACCACCAAACTACTAACCTGCCGTGGCGTTTGGAACCACGGTTCTGCTCTGTATGTGCCGACGCACTGCCTTACCACACCTGTGTGGTGCTGACGAATCCCCACTAGCCACTTGCTAGGCCTCTACCGGTAGCTGGCGGAAGGCGGAACTTGGAGACGTTAGGTGCTTCCCTGGACAGCCGGAGGACGGGGCTAGGTTTAGCCTAACCCTGTAGGTCACAAGATGAAGCAATCTTCTTGAGGCAATGATGTTTTATTTGCTCAATAGTTCTAAAGAGAACTCTTCCCTATTGCTAGGGGCAACAGCATACAGTAAGATGTTCCAGCAGAATAAGATGGTACTACTACAACTCTGGAGGCACGCAGGTCTCCTTTTTATGTCAGTTTTCCACACAGTACCACAGGGGGGTAAACCCTCCCTGACTTCTCCAACCGATCAGGTTATTTTACAGAATACCAATAAATTACATTTTACAAGGATATAAGTGCAATAAAACAATATCCTCCTTCCTGTCACCCAGACAACGTTTGGTATCAGATTAACATTCACTATTGATAAATTTATCACATATCTTCAAAATACAGATGTTTCTGGTCATTCACATCTCCAGGCAATCCCAGTGTTTAAGATTACAACAGGAATGGCTACAATACAAACAAACAGTCTTCCTTCCTTTATCTGCCATTCAGGGGTCGTATATCAAATCACCTACATGAAACAGATTCCAAGCCCATAGACCCAGTGATTAGTATCTCTCTCTAAGGAACTTACACATCAAAAGGTATTGTCCTTCACACCTCTCTGCTAGGACAGGACCATTAGCATGCCACTTCCTATTTCCAGAGGATAAGAGATGCTTATCAGACAGCTATAGTAACTGCATTTTTCCTTTAAATACATTTCATTTAAACACGTGTTTCCCTTTAAATATACACCAAGCCTGTCTTGAATATAAAATAAATACATTTAAACATGTCTTCCTGCAATGGTGCACAGAGCACTACATATGACATGTTAAAACACATCATTCAACAAACTTTTAAACAGTCCGTAACATGGCGCTGGGCACGAGGGTTAACCCCTTCAGTGCCGCAGACGCCATTACACTTGTGGCTGGCTAGTCTCTCCGGCCACACTATCCATCTACATTCTATACCTGTGGTGCATTTTAGTTTTGCAGTTTGCTGACACAGTGACCACCAGTATATATAGCAGTACGGTACGGAAGGCCACTGCTGTACCTACCTCTGTGTCGTCATTAAGTATACTATCCATCTACATTCTATACCTGTGGTGCATTTTAGTTTTGCAGTTTGCTGACACAGTGACCACCAGTATATATAGCAGTACGGTACGGAAGGCCACTGCTGTACCTACCTCTGTGTCGTCATTAAGTATACTATCCATCTACATTCTATACCTGTGGTGCATTTTAGTTTTGCAGTTTGCTGACACAGTGACCACCAGTATATATAGCAGTACGGTACGGAAGGCCACTGCTGTACCTACCTCTGTGTCGTCAAGTATACTATCCATCTACATTCTATACCTGTGGTGCATTTTAGTTGTGCGCAGTATATATAGTAGTAGGCCATTGCTATTGATACTGGCATATAATTCCACACATTAAAAAATGGAGAACAAAAATGTTGAGGTTAAAATAGGGAAAGATCAAGATCCACTTCCACCTCGTGCTGAAGCTGCTGCCACTAGTCATGGCCGAGACGATGAAATGCCATCAACGTCATCTGCCAAGGCCGATGCCCAATGTCATAGTAGAGAGCATGTAAAATCCAAAAAACAAAAGTTCAGTAAAATGACCCAAAAATCAAAATTGAAAGCCTCTGATGAGAAGCGTAAACTTGCCAATATGCCATTTACGACACGGAGTGGCAAGGAACGGCTGAGGCCCTGGCCTATGTTCATGGCTAGTGGTTCAGATTCACATGAGGATGGAAGCACTCATCCTCTCGCTAGAAAAATGAAAAGACTTAAGCTGGCAAAAGCACAGCAAAGAACTGTGCGTTCTTCTAAATCACAAATCTCCAAGGAGTGTCCAATTGTGTCGGTTGCGATGCCTGACCTTCCCAACACTGGACGGGAAGAGCTTGCGCCTTCCACCATTTGCACGCCCCCTGCAAGTGATGGAAGGAGCACCCGCAGTCCAGTTCCTGATAGTCAAATTGAAGATGTCACTGTTGAAGTACACCAGGATGAGGATATGGGTGTTGCTGGCGCTGGGGAGGAAATTGACAAGGAGGATTCTGATGGTGAGGTGGTTTGTTTAAGTCAGGCACCCGGGGAGACACCTGTTGTCCGTGGTGGCAGAGGGCGGCATCTTAGCGGGCATCAGGGGGATCTATAGATCTATATAGCTGTTCTGCTTTGTTTTTTCCTTTATGTGCACTTTTAGTTACCACCTCAGACAAACTGAATGTCTTTCAATCAGTTTCAATCTGTTTTTTCCTTATGGTGTGTGGGTTTCTTTACTATAAGCATCATGCACTTTATTCTATCTTTCATTAGCGCCGCAGCCCGGCCGGCTACAGCATCGGGTCACCATGGCTACGACGCACATGCGAGTCACGCTGTGCATGACGTCAATCAAGGGAGCCGGAAGAGGGGATGGACCACACGCGGCCGGGCGGGCGTGAACGGACACTGGCGGGTTTTCTTCACCTTTATAAGGTATGAATTTCACTATGTATGGTATTGTTCACCTTGACAAAGGGGCGCTTGGACCCCGAAACGTCGGATCACTTTGTGTGTGAAATACATTTGACTTTTTGACAGACTTAGGGGGAAATTTACTAAGATTCGTATTTTCCAGATTCAGGTCAAAGTTCAATCACGAATGACATCGACAGTGTCAAATTGCAACTTTTTGAATTGATTACGACTCATTTACTAAGCTGTCGTATTCGTGTTTTTCTGTTGTTCCGATGTCGATGTCATTCGTGGTTTTTTGCTGTATAATGCGGCCGCGTTTGTTGTTTCGCGGCCGCGTTTTTGTTTATTTTTACGACTGCGTCACATGTCTGTTACGGCAGTGATTTAGAAATTGCTGCCGCGTTTTTAGTCCTAAGTTTCGTTTTTGTCACGCGTCCGTGATTGGTTGTATTCGTGAAGGAGGAGTGTCTGTGCATATTACTATAAAACCGCCCCAAACACACCGCACCTCGTGGGTTTAGCTAGTGGAGAGGAGAGAGGAAGGTGTATTTGGAGTTGGTGAGTTTGGTGGAGTTTTTGGAGGTTTTGGAGAGGAGTTTTGTGATTGTTGAGTGCTGTACTGTGTGTGTAAGTAGTCTTGTCCTATTTGTCGTATTGTTTTTTCTCAGTTTGTCAATTTTTTTGTCCTTGTTTTTTTTTTTAAAGTCTTTTGTCATTGTTTGTGAGTGAGTGAGCGTGTGTGTTGGCTGTGTGGTGTGTAGTAGTAGTAGTAGTGGAGGAGTGTGTTTTGTGTTTTGATTTTTCAGTGTTTTTTGTCGTTTGTCATCATGTCAGACTCAGAGGTCAGTGTGGTGGCGGAGGTTAGTGAGGTGGAGGCTGGTAGTGAGGTGGAGGCTGGTAGTGAGGTGGAGGCTGTAAGTGAGGTGGAGGCTGTTAGTGAGGTGGAGGCTGTTAGTGAGGTGGAGGGGGGTAGTGAGGAGGAGGAGGAGGGGGTGCCTGTTGCTGTATTCTCCAGTGATAGTGATGGTGTTGTGGCTCCGCAGCCACGCACCACTACCAAGACTGGCAGGAATATTAAGTTCAGCTATGCTGAAAACATGGCGTTGGTGTGTGAGCTGATGAAGCACCATCGCCAATTGTTTGGTCAGGATGCTGGCAAGGTGTCCTCCCGCAGGAAGTCTGTCCTGTGGGGGCAAGTAATAGTTGCCGTCAATAGTGAGGGTGTGGGGAGGCGGACTGAGGACACGTGTCGCAAGAGGTTCTATGACATAAAGCGGCGTGTCAAGGCCAAGATGGCCAAAGAGGCAAAATCAGCCCGAAAAACCGGAGGTGGCCCCCCTTTCCGGGCAACCTATCGGGAGTGGGAGGAGCCTGTGCGGGCATTGATTCCTGCAGAAGTGGTGTCTGCTACTCATGTCCGGGATTCGGACCGACCCACGCAGGATGGTGAGTTTGATTTGTTATATTTTTATTTAAATGTCCTCTAAATGTTTTTTAAATAATTTTTTAAGGGTAAAGGATGCAAAAATTGTTGGTCAGATATTGCAGGCCTATGCACCCTTAAGGTGTGTTTGTGTTTAGAAATGGCATTTTCCATCTTGCCTTGGCTGTTTTTTTTTTTAAATTTTGCGCTAAAACAGGTGCAATGCCTGCTGGTATGTGTATTTGCCATAATAATTTTGCGATATTGCTTGGACATCGGTGTTGTATGTAATTGTTTTTTAAAATATTTGATTTATTTACTTCCTAAAAAAGGTTCTATTAATTCAAAATTACATTTTGGTAACATTTGCAAGTAGTCAATCTATGCAATATCTGACGCATAATTCTCAAATGTAACAGATTTATTTTGTGCAACACCATGTACATTTTGATATACACCACAAATTAAGGAAGCACGAAGATCTTAAGCAGAAATTAGTTTATTTTCGAATACCTAATAGATGGTTACAGTACACTAAGGCTTTGCAGTTGTAATTTTTACACAAAGCATGGTAATAATGTTTGCTCCACTTTTTCAACAGTCCGACAGACCAGCCGGCCAGACAGGCCTCAGACAACTCAGGATGATGCTGGGATTGCAGGTAAGACTTCACTGTAGTCACATATTCTGCAAACACATAGAAGTACAAAATATTAATGTTTATATATTCTCATAGGTTCTGCTTCTATAAGCCGACCTCCTGTAAGGCGCCCATCACAGGGCTCGGGCCACTTACCCAGGAGGCCAAGTAAGACACGGCGTCTTGGCACGGAATCTGCGGCTCCATCTTCCCCACCCAGGCGGCGCATTTCTGCAGTGTCACCCCAGCCACCACTGGCACTATTGGCGAGTCCACAGAGTGATGAGCCCCGATCACCTCAGTTATCTGGTGAGTCAAAACAGAAACTAAACACATAGCAAATAATCTACACAGTACAGTTACTATGTTGTGAGTTGGAGTTGAGATTACATGTTTGACATAACAAGCAATGTGATGTTACGTCTTCAATTGCTAAAGGTGAAAATGTTTAATTTTTCAAGGTCTTAGTGCTTGATATCGCCAACATCATTATTAAAAAAGAACATACATTTGTACAAATTTAGGCCACACACGTGCACATTAAAATAAATATAAAAACCAAAATTTAAAAAAATAAAATTCCTCCACAACATTATAGTGTTCACACATCTCCCCTGTCCGGTATGTAGACTGCTTACTTGCTCCGCTCCTCTGGATTATCCAGGTAAGCAGTCTATATCGTGGCCAGGGGAGGTGACATAACACTGTAATGCTGTGGAGGGGAGGTAGTTAGGTGAGGATTACTCAAGTCTGTCTATGTGCACGCCTGTGATGGTATATATGTTTTTGGCGAAAAAACACATTATAAGTTTACAAAAACAAGTCAAAAAACTTGTAAAATGGAGTATTATGAATGTAGTAATGTGTAGAACTAGCAAATAAATTAATAGAAAAATAAACATTGCATGTTGGCCACCCCATACAGAGCCCAGCTTGATGGCCGACGTGGACCAGCAGGGACAAGACCAACAGGCAACCATCACACTGCAACTTACACCTGTTGACCCGAGCCAGCCAATACAGCTGCAGGATATCCCCCAAGCCTCCATGAGTCCACAACTGGCACAAGCTCCACCCCAAACACAAATACCAGATGACTTTTGGGCCAGTTGGACAAGCCAACAGGCCCAAAGCAATGCCAGCCTGACCGCACATACCCAACACCTTGCCAGTCTGCCCCATCATCTACCTCGCATTAGTCGCAACTCGGGCAGACTGATTGTACAAGTAGGCCGAATCGCAACATCGATGGAGCAAATAAGGGCTGACAACAACCAAATGCTGGCTCATTTAACGCGCATCATTGATGAGCAACAGCGCCATCAGCAGGCACTCGTTCAACTCATTCAGCACAACCAGGTTGTGAATGAGTCGTTATCCCGGATTGTAGCCAGCCACACTGCAACCAACACACAACTGAATGCTAGCATTAATAATTTGAGCAACAACATAACATTGATGGCAGCTCAACAAGTGACCTCCAGCTCTGGGACCACGACCCCTATCCAAACGCCAGTAACCTCCCCTGTTCGGCGTTCCTCCAGAGCACGTGCCAGTGAGCCAGCACAAAGCACAGCACCCAGCACACACAAGCGAAAAAAATAACAATTTTGACAAATGTTATTTAAACAATAAAAATTTGGATTTGACAAACACACAACTTCCTGTGTCCGTCTCAAACATTGTTGAAGCTGCTATGTATGTATGTATGTTTTTCATGGGTAATGACTGAAAAGGTATTTATAACATAAACTAAGTACAATGTACACACCACTATAAACAACAAACAGTAAGTAACAAAACACACAATAGAAAGTATTGCAAAGTGTTTAGTCAAGGATAATTACATCCTACAAAAACTTACCTGAAAAATACCGCAGGATCACTTCTTGCCGTACCTGCCTCCCTACATATGTACTCACACTGTCACCAGATGGTTCTAACTCCTCTGCTTGCTGACTGCTTTCTCCCTCATCATGTGCCAGATGTTGACTTAAACACAGATTATGGAGAAAACAGCAGCAGAACACAATTCTAGTCACCTTTGAGGGACTATACAACAAAAGGCCTGCAGATTTATCCAGACACCGAAACCGTGACTTCAGCACACCAAAACATCTTTCTATCACATTCCGCGTAGCCTTATGTGCATGATTGTAACTGTGTTCAGCAGGAGAATCAGGTTGGGACAATGGAGTAAGGAGCCAAGAGTAGCAGCCGTAACCCCCATCACCTGAAAAACAGATATAGTCAACATTAGTACATGTGTTAGATTATTCTTTCCCCTACTCAAAACTAGAGTTTGTGGTTAAAAGACATACACACAAAACATTTTTAACATACCCAACAGCCAGCCATCAGGCATTTGTCCGTCCTCAAATTTATCGAAGAGCGATGACTGACTGAGGATGAAGGAGTCATGGCAGCCACCAGGGTAACCTGCAACAACACTCATAATTTTAAAGTTTGCATCACAGACCACCTGGACATTAGTTGATTGTGCCAGATGTCTATTTGTATATATGTATTGCCGGCCCCTAGGTGATCTCAGCTGAACGTGTGTGCAATCTATGGCCCCCAGCACATTGGGCATGCCAGCAAGCTCATAGAAAGCTACCCTGACAGCACGCCACTCCGACTCCTCGGTAGGGAAGCAGATTGAGGCATTAATGTGTGGATCCAACACATCCAAAACCTGAGTGGACATTAAAGAAGCTAAGGTGAGTGTCATGTTAGGTATTCTATACAATACTGTGTTGTTTGTACTTACAGAAGCAACACTTACACATAACCGCATATGTATTTTTAGACTCACCTGATTCAAATATCTTGAAAAGGTGGGCTGTGAGATACCAATGACGTCGCCTGCCACAGCCTGGAAGCTCCCAGTAGCCATAAAGTGTAACACAGCCAGGAGTTTGTGTAGGCCTGAGACAGAGCGAGAGCGTGCTGTCTCAGGGTCTAGGCCCAGTTTGACAAGGTCATACAGGTGGAAAATGTTGGTTCTATTTAGGCGGAACATCTGTATGACCCTATCATCGGACAATGCGTTTAAGTTTAAACGCCCTCTAAAAAAACGAGGCTGGCGCAGCCTCCGCGGCACCTGGACAACCTGTTGACCATGTTCACTTACCTGGGCCTGATTCCTGGAAGCCTCATGGAGCAGTCTAAGGTATCCCACAGCAAACATAAATTCATTGGCACACACCACAGCCGCCATTTCAGAGTGAGAGAAATTCAAAATGTGCCTGGAACACTTTTATAGGGCCAAACATTTAGGTGTGAGTAATGGATAATTGAGTACACATGTAAACACGCTTTTCAAATGCTGGCGCGTTTTTTTTTAGGAATTTTTTACGATGTGTAATTTTTCGCGGCCGCAAATGCATTTTCACGGCAGCAATTACAATTACGAATGGTTAGTAAATGACCGAGATTCATATCTAAACAGGCGTAATTTGACCGATGGTGTATTCATTCGTGATTTTTAACTTGAACTTCCAAAATATTACGAATGACCACATCACTGCCGTGATTTCAGTTTAGTAAATTACCGAGATGACACTTTGATGAAAAAACGGCATCTCGGTCAAAATCGGGAGCTTAGTAAATTTACCCCTTAGAGTGCCGCTTTACTTGTCTCTCTCTCTCTCTCTCTCTCTCTCTCTCTCTCTATATATATATATATATATATATATATACACGTATATATGTGTAGATATGTATATCTATATATATATATATACACACACACACACACACACACAGACACACTAGTTTTACGGACCCAGCATATACTGGGTCACCTCAGTCCCCACCCCCGTGATTGGCTCCACCCAGTTCTGGAAACCCCCCCATGCAAATCCTGCGTTTGCCACTGGTTAAGGGTGCGTAGCCCCTTACGATGGTGTGAAGAGCGCCGATAGGGCGCCATGAATCACCTAGTTTACAATAATGTTGAATCATAGGTTACAAAGATCTGATGTCAAGAACCAGATTAGGTCACCTGGATAATTTTCTCTCTGACTGACGAGAGTGCATTGTGTTGATAAATACAGACCTCGTGCTGTTCTGTCATCATTCCTCTGCTGATCCATAAATTCTCACCAATGTACATGACAAGCTGCCTGTTCCTAATCAATAATGAATCATATACAGTATTTGCAATTATTACCTGACCTGACAACAGAATTTGGCTGCAAGAGTGAAATTGTGATTTATAGATTAATGTGGCGCATTTTATTCTTTATCTTGAAGAACAACTCGACTATTACACTGCTAAACAAAGTGGCCGGGTATAATTACAGGAACCAGTATTCGGTGCCGGGTATAATTACAGGGACCAGTGCTCGGTGCCGGGTATAATTACAGGGACCAGTGTTTGGTGCTGGGTATAATTACAGGGACTAGTGTTTGGTGCCGGGTCTAATTACAGGGACCAGCACTCGGTGCCGGGTATAATTACAGGGACCAGTGCTCGGTGCTGGGTATAATTACAGGGACCAGTGCTCGGTGCTGGGTATAATTACAGGGACCAGTGCTTGGTGCCGGGTATAATTACAGGGACCAGCACTCGGTGCCGGGTATAATTACAGGGACCAGTGCTTGGTGCCGGGTATAATTACAGGGACCAGTACTCAGTGCTGGGTATAATTACAGGGACCAGTACTCGGTGCTGGGTATAATTACAGGGACCAGTACTCGGTGCTGGGTATAATTACAGGGACCAGTGCTCGGTGCCGGGTATAATTACAGGGACCAGTATTCGGTGCCGGGTATAATTACAGGGACCAGTGCTCGGTGCCGGGTATAATTACAGGGACCAGTGCTCGGTGCCGGGTATAATTACAGGGACCAGTGCTCAGTGCTGGGTATAATTACAGGGACCAGTGCTTGGTGCCCAGTGGCGTAACTACTGCCCCCGCAGCCCTCGCGGTGGCTTGGGGGCGAGGGGCTGCGGGGGCGCCGCCACTGATTTAGAGAAGATTGACATGCGGACGAACGTCCGCATGTCAATCTGTTGTCACTAGCCCCCCGCTGTGAAGTAGGGACACGGAGGGCACAGCGTGCGCCTCTCCTGTGTCCCTCTGAGTCTCCGGCGTGTCGGGGGGCGTGTCCTACGAAAAGGGGGCGTGGCTTCGCGGAGGACCCGCGATCGCGGGCCACGCCCCCGTTTCGTCACTGAGGGGGCATGCCCAGCGCTCTGTGAGCTGCTGGCATGCCCTCTCTCCCACTGTCTGGGCTGAATAGACGCTGTGCGCATGCGCACAGCGTCTATTCACTACTGCTCTGCTATGCAGAGCAGTGACTGTAGGAGCCTCCCAACTGCCCCCCCCATCGCGGGACACTGCGGGAGGTATGCATATATGGCACTGGGGGGGCACTGAGGGGGCATATATGGAACAGGGGGGGGGCACTGAGGGGGCATATATGGCCTGAGGGGGCATATATGGCACTGGGGTGGCACTGAGGGGCATATATGGCACTGAGGGGGCATATATGGCACTGGGGGCACTGAGGGGGCATATATGGCACTGGGGGGGCACAGAGGGGTCATATATGGCACTGAGGGGGCATATATGGCACTGCGGGGGGCACTGATGGGGCATATATGGCACTGAGGGGGCATATATGGCACTGGGGGGCACTGAGGGCATATATGGCACTGGGGGGCACTGAGGGGGCATAGATGGCACTGGGGGGCACTGAGGGGGCATATATGGCACTGGGGAGGCACTGAGGGGGCATATATGGCACTGGTGGGGCACTGAGGGGGCATATATGGCACTGGGGGGGCACTGAGGGGGCATATATGGCACTGGGGGGTACTGAGGGGGCATATATGGCACTGGGGGGCACTGAGGGGGCATATATGGCACTGGTGGGGCACTGAGGGGGCATATATGGCACTGGGGGGGCACTGAGGGGGCATATATGGCACTGGGGGGTACTGAGGGGGCATATATGGCACTGGGGGGCACTGAGGGGGCATATATGGCACTGGGGAGGCACTGAGGGGGCATATATGGCACTGGGGGGGCACTGAGGGGGCATATATGGCACTGTATGTGTACCTGGCACATGGGGGGCTATATTTGGCACTGGGGGCACGTGAGCACTTGGCATTGTGGGGGAATATCTGGCACTGGGGGCATATGTGGCACTGGGGGGAGAGGCTATATTTGGCACTGGGGGCATGTGAGTACCTGGCACCGTGGGGGAATATCTCGCACTGAGGACATATGTGGCACTGGGAGCACAGCCCTAGCAACAAGCACTACCCCCTAGCAATGAGCATGACACCCAGTGCATGAAACCCCTGGCAACGAGCATGACACCGAGTGCATGAAACACCTGGCAACGAGCATGACACCCTGAGCATGAAAACCCCTGGCACCGTGCATGGAACCAAGAGCATGAAACCCCTGGCAACGAGCAGGTAATTTAAAAGTAATTAGAAGCCTTAATGTAGGACTTAATGTGTAATGGGCATTACGGTGTGTGGCATAATGTATCACGGACATTGCGGTGTGTGTCAGAATGTGTCACAGGCATTACGGTGTGTGGCAAACTATATCACGGGCATTGTGGTATGTGGTATAATGTCTCAGGGGCATTGCAGTGTGGCATAGGGTATAACGGGCATTGCGGTATGTGTCACAGGCATTGCGGTGTATGGTATACTAGATCACGGGCATTGTGGTATGTGATATAATGTCTCAGGGTCATTGCAGTGTGTGGCATAATGTATAATGGGCATTGCGGTGTGTGGCATAATGTGTCAGGCATTACGGTGTCTGTATACTATATCACGGGCATTGTGGTATGTGGTATAATGTCTCAGGGTCATTGCAGTGTGGCATAATGTATAACGGGCATTGCGGTGTGTCATAATGTATCACGGACATTGCGGTGTGTGGTATACTATATCATGGGCATTGTGGTATGTGGTATAATGTCTCAGGTTCATTGCAGTGTGTGTCATAATGTATCACGGACATTGCGGTGTGTGTCATAATGTATCACGGACATTGCGGTGTGTGGTATACTATATCATGGGCATTGTGGTATGTGCTATAATGTATCAGGGGCATTGCAGTGTGTAGCATAATGTATAACGGGCATTGCGATTCCTGTCATAATGTGTCACAGACATTACGGTGTGTGGCATAATGTGTCGGGGGCATTACGGTGTGTGCATATTGTGTCATGTGCATTATTGTGTGTGGCATAATGTCTGAGGGCCTTTGCAGTATGTGGCATAATGTATACTGGGCATTACTATAAGGAGGAAAAATGACAAATAATGGAAGGGGCATGAATCAGGATTATTTTTCTTTCCTGTGGTGGCTAACGTCTGGGCGTGCAGGTTGCAAAACTGGGGTAGTCTATTCCTGCAATGCCACGCCTCTTTATGGGAAGCCACGCCCATTTAAACAAAACCACGCACCTTTTTGGAGCCGCGCGCCTTCGGCGCGCACATGTTTCTCCCTTTCCTGGTGCCAATTATGGGGGGGGGCGCCGAAGAATTTTTTGGCTTGGGGGAGAAAAATTTCTAGTTACGCCACTGTTGGTGCCGGGTATAATTACAGGGACCAGCACTCGGTGCCGGGTATAATTACAGGGACCAGTGCTCGGTGCTGGGTATAATTACAGGGACCAGTGTTTTGTGCTGGGTATAATTACAGGGACTAGTGTTTGGTGCCGGGTCTAATTACAGGGACCAGCACTCGGTGCCGGGTATAATTACAGGGACCAGTGCTCGGTGCTGGGTATAATTACAGGGACCAGTGCTTGGTGCCGGGTATAATTACAGGGACCAGCACTCGGTGCCAGGTATAATTACAGGGACCAGTGCTCGGTGCTGGGTATAATTACAGGGACCAGCACTCGGTGCCGGGTATAATTACAGGGACCAGCGCTCGGTGCCGGGTATAATTACAGGGACCAGTACTCGGTGCTGGGTATAATTACAAGGACAGGTGCTTGGTGCAGGGTATAATTACAGGGACCAGTGCTCGGTGCTGGGTATAATTACAAGGACCGGTGCTCGGTGCAGGGTATAATTACAGGGACCAGTACTCGGTGCCGGGTATAATTACAGGGACCAGTGATTGGTGCCGGGTATAATCCGGTGGCAGAGGGCGGCATCTTAGTGGGCATCAGGGGGATCTATAGATCTATATAGCTGTTCTGCTTTGTTTTTTCCTTTATGTGCACTTTTAGTTACCACCTCAGACAAACTGAATGTCTTTCAATCAGTTTCAATCTGTTTTTCCCTTATGGTTTGTGGGTTTCTTTACTATAAGCATCATGCACTTTATTCTATCTTTCATTAGCGCCGCAGCCCGGCCGGCTACAGCATCGGGTCACCATGGCTACGACGCACATGCGACTTGCGCTGTGCATGACGTCAATCAAGGGAGCCGGAAGAGGGGATGGACCACACGTGGCCGGGCGGGCGTGAACGGACACTGGCGGGTTTTCTTCACCTTTATAAGGTATGAATTTCACTATGTATGGTATTGTTCACCTTGACAAAGGGGCGCTTGGACCCCGAAACGTCGGATCACTTTGTGTGTGAAATACATTTGACTTTTTGACAGACTTAGAGTGCCGCTTTACTTGTTCTCTCTCTCTCTCTCTCTCTCTCTCTCTCTATATATATATATATACACGTATATATTAGAGATGAGCGCCTGAAATTTTTCGGGTTTTGTGTTTTGGTTTTGGGTTCGGTTCCGCGGCCGTGTTTTGGGTTCGACCGCGTTTTGGCAAAACCTCACCGAATTTTTTTTGTCGGATTCGGGTGTGTTTTGGATTCGGGTGTTTTTTTCAAAAAACCCTAAAAAACAGCTTAAATCATAGAATTTGGGGGTCATTTTGATCCCATATTATTATTAACCTCAAAAACCATAATTTCCACTCATTTTCAGTCTATTCTGAATACCTCACACCTCACAATATTATTTTTAGTCCTAAAATTTGCACCGAGGTCGCTGGATGACTAAGCTAAGCGACCCTAGTGGCCGACACAAACACCTGGCCCATCTAGGAGTGGCACTGCAGTGTCACGCAGGATGGCCCTTCCAAAAAACACTCCCCAAACAGCACATGACGCAAAGAAAAAAAGAGGTGCAATGAGGTAGCTGTGTGACTAAGCTCAGCGACCCAAGTGCCCGACACAAACACCTGGCCCATCTAGGAGTGGCACTGCAGTGTCACGCAGGATGTCCCTTCCAAAAAACCCTCCCCAAACAGCACATGACGCAAAGAAAAAAAGAGGCGCAATGAGGTAGCTGTGTGAGTAAGATTAGCGACCCTAGTGGCCGACACAAACACCGGGCCCATCTAGGAGTGGCACTGCAGTGTCACGCAGGATGGCCCTTCCAAAAAACCCTCCCCAAACAGCACATGACGCAAAGAAAAATAAAAGAAAAAAGAGGTGCAAGATGGAATTGTCCTTGGGCCCTCCCACCCACCCTTATGTTGTATAAACAGGACATGCACACTTTAACCAACCCATCATTTCAGTGACAGGGTCTGCCACACGACTGTGACTGATATGACGGGTTGGTTTGGACCCCCACCAAAAAAGAAGCAATTAATCTCTCCTTGCACAAACTGGCTCTACAGAGGCAAGATGTCCACCTCATCATCATCCTCCGATATATCACCGTGTACATCCCCCTCCTCACAGATTATCAATTCGTCCCCACTGGAATCCACCATCTCAGCTCCCTGTGTACTTTGTGGAGGCAATTGCTGCTGGTCAATGTCTCCGCGGAGGAATTGATTATAATTCATTTTAATGAACATCATCTTCTCCACATTTTCTGGATGTAACCTCGTACGCCGATTGCTGACAAGGTGAGCGGCGGCACTAAACACTCTTTCGGAGTACACACTTGTGGGAGGGCAACTTAGGTAGAATAAAGCCAGTTTGTGCAAGGGCCTCCAAATTGCCTCTTTTTCCTGCCAGTATTAGTACGGACTGTGTGACGTGCCTACTTGGATGCGGTCACTCATATAATCCTCCACCATTCTTTCAATGTTGAGAGAATCATATGCAGTGACAGTAGACGACATGTCCGTAATCGTTGTCAGGTCCTTCAGTCCGGACCAGATGTCAGCATCAGCAGTCGCTCCAGACTGCCCTGCATCACCGCCAGCGGGTGGGCTCGGAATTCTGAGCCTTTTCCTCGCACCCCCAGTTGCGGGAGAATGTGAAGGAGGAGATGTTGACAGGTCGCGTTCCGCTTGACTTGACAATTTTGTCACCAGCAGGTCTTTGCACCCCAGCAGACTTGTGTCTGCCGGAAAGAGAGATCAAGGTAGGTTTTAAATCTAGGATCGAGCACGGTGGCCAAAATGTAGTGCTCTGATTTCAACAGATTGACCACCCGTGAATCCTTGTTAAGCGAATTAAGGGCTGCATCCACAAGTCCCACATGCCTAGCGGAATCGCTCCCTTTTAGCTCCTTCTTCAATGCCTCCAGCTTCTTCTGCAAAAGCCTGATGAGGGGAATGACCTGACTCAGGCTGGCAGTGTCTGAACTGACTTCACGTGTGGCAAGTTCAAAGGGCATCAGAACCTTGCACAACGTTGAAATCATTCTCCACTGCACTTGAGACAGGTGCATTCCACCTCCTATATCGTGCTCAATTGTATAGGCTTGAATGGCCTTTTGCTGCTCCTCCAACCTCTGAAGCATATAGAGGGTTGAATTCCACCTCGTTACCACTTCTTGCTTCAGATGATGGCAGGGCAGGTTCAGTAGTTTTTGGTGGTGCTCCAGTCTTCTGTACGTGGTGCCTGTACGCCGAAAGTGTCCCGCAATTCTTCTGGCCACCGACAGCATCTCTTGCACGCCCCTGTCGTTTTTTAAAAAATTCTGCACCACCAAATTCAAGGTATGTGCAAAACATGGGACGTGCTGGAATTTGCCCATATTTAATGCACACACAATATTGCTGGCGTTGTCCGATGCCACAAATCCACAGGAGAGTCCAATTGGGGTAAGCCATTCTGCGATGATCTTCCTCAGTTGCCGTAAGAGGTTTTCAGCTGTGTGCGTATTCTGGAAAGCGGTGATACAAAGCGTAGCCTGCCTAGGAAAGAGTTGGCGTTTGCGAGATGCTGCTACTGGTGCCGCCGCTGCTGTTCTTGCGGCGGGAGTCCATACATCTACCCAGTGGGCTGTCACAGTCATATAGTCCTGACCCTGCCCTGCTCCACTTGTCCACATGTCCGTGGTTAAGTGGACATTGGGTACAACTGCATTTTTTAGGACACTGGTGAGTCTTTTTCTGACGTCCGTGTACATTCTCGGTATCGCCTGCCTACAGAAGTGGAACCTAGATGGTATTTGGTAACGGGGGCACACTGCCTCAATAAATTGTCTAGTTCCCTGTGAACTAACGGCGGATACCGGACGCACGTCTAACACCAACATAGTTGTCAAGGACTCAGTTATCCGCTTTGCAACAGGATGACTGCTGTGATATTTCATCTTCCTCGCAAAGGACTGTTGGACAGTCAATTGCTTACTGGAAGTAGTACAAGTGGGCTTACGACTTCCCCTCTGGGATGACCATCGACTCCCAGCAGCAACAACAGCAGCGCCAGCAGCAGTAGGCGTTACACGCAAGGATGCATCGGAGGAATCCCAGGCAGGAGAGGACTCGTCAGAATTGCCAGTGACATGGCCTGCAGGACTATTGGCATTCCTGGGGAAGGAGGAAATTGACACTGAGGGAGTTGGTGGGGTGGTTTGCGTGAGCTTGGTTACAAGAGGAAGGGATTTACTGGTCAGTGGACTGCTTCCGCTGTCGGCCCAAGTTTTTGAACTTGTCACTGACTTATTATGAATGCGCTGCAGGTGACGTATAAGGGAGGATGTTCCGAGGTGGTTAACGTCCTTACCCCTACTTATTACAGCTTGACAAAGGGAACACACGGCTTGACACCTGTTGTCCGCATTTCTGGTGAAATACTTCCACACCGAAGAGCTGATTTTTTTGGTATTTTCACCAGGCATGTCAACGGCCCTATTCCTCCCACGGACAACAGGTGTCTCCCCGGGTGCCTGACTTAAACAAACCACCTCACCATCAGAATCCTCCTGGTCAATTTCCTCCCCAGCGCCAGCAACACCCATATCCTCCTCATCCTGGTGTACTTCAACACTGACATCTTCAATCTGACTATCAGGAACTGGACTGCGGGTGCTCCTTCCAGCACTTGCAGGGGGCGTGCAAATGGTGGAAGGCGCATGCTCTTCACGTCCAGTGTTGGGAAGGTCAGGCATCGCAACCGACACAATTGGACTCTCCTTGTGGATTTGGGATTTCGAAGAACGCACAGTTCTTTGCGGTGCTACTGCTTTTGCCAGCTTGAGTCTTTTCATTTTTCTAGCGAGAGGCTGAGTGCCTCCATCCTCATGTGAAGCTGAACCACTAGCCATGAACATAGGCCAGGGCCTCAGCCGTTCCTTGCCACTCCGTGTGGTAAATGGCATATTGGCAAGTTTACGCTTCTCCTCCGACAATTTTATTTTAGGTTTTGGAGTCCTTTTTTTACTGATATTTGGTGTTTTGGATTTGACATGCTCTGTACTATGACATTGGGCATCGGCCTTGGCAGACGACGTTGCTGGCATTTCATCGTCTCGGCCATGACTAGTGGCAGCAGCTTCAGCACGAGGTGGAAGTGGATCTTGATCTTTCCCTAATTTTGGAACCTCAACATTTTTGTTCTCCATATTTTAATAGGCACAACTAAAAGGCACCTCAGGTAAACAATGGAGATGGATGGATACTAGTATACAATTATGGATGGACTGCCGAGTGCCGACACAGAGGTAGCTACAGCCGTGGACTACCGTACTGTACTGTGTCTGCTGCTAATATAGACTGGTTGATAAAGAGATGTAGTAGTAGTATGTATGTATAAAGAAGAAAGAAAAAAAAACCACGGGTAGGTGGTATACAATTATGGACGGACTGCCGAGTGCCGACACAGAGGTAGCTACAGCCGTGGACTACCGTACTGTACTGTGTCTGCTGCTAATATAGACTGGTTGATAAAGAGATGTAGTAGTAGTATGTATGTATAAAGAAGAAAGAAAAAAAAAACACGGGTAGGTGGTATACAATTATGGACGGACTGCCCAGTGCCGACACAGAGGTAGCTACAGCCGTGGACTACCGTACTGTACTGTGTCTGCTGCTAATATAGACTGGTTGATAAAGAGATGTAGTAGTAGTATGTATGTATAAAGAAGAAAGAAAAAAAAACCACGGGTAGGTGGTATACAATTATGGACGGACTGCCGAGTGCCGACACAGAGGTAGCTACAGCCGTGGACTACCGTACTGTACTGTGTCTGCTGCTAATATAGACTGGTTGATAAAGAGATGTAGTAGTAGTATGTATGTATAAAGAAGAAAGAAAAAAAAACCACGGGTAGGTGGCATACAATTATGGACGGACTGCCCAGTGCCGACACAGAGGTAGCTACAGCCGTGGACTACCGTACTGTACTGTGTCTGCTGCTAATATAGACTGGTTGATAAAGAGATGTAGTAGTAGTAGTATGTATGTATAAAGAAGAAAGAAAAAAAAACCACGGGTAGGTGGTATACAATTATGGACGGACTGCCCAGTGCCGACACAGAGGTAGCTACAGCCGTGGACTACCGTACTGTACTGTGTCTGCTGCTAATATAGACTGGTTGATAAAGAGATGTAGTAGTAGTATGTATGTATAAAGAAGAAAGAAAAAAAAACCACGGGTAGGTGGTATACAATTATGGACGGACTGCCCAGTGCCGACACAGAGGTAGCTACAGCCGTGGACTACCGTACTGTACTGTGTCTGCTGCTAATATAGACTGGTTGATAAAGAGATGTAGTAGTAGTAGTATGTATGTATAAAGAAGAAAGAAAAAAAAACCACGGGTAGGTGGCATACAATTATGGACGGACTGCCGAGTGCCGACACAGAGGTAGCTACAGCCGTGGACTACCGTACTGTACTGTGTCTGCTGCTAATATAGACTGGTTGATAAAGAGATGTAGTAGTAGTATGTATGTATAAAGAAGAAAGAAAAAAAAACCACGGGTAGGTGGTATACAATTATGGACGGACTGCCGAGTGCCGACACAGAGGTAGCTACAGCCGTGAACTACCGTACTGTGTCTGCTGCGACTGGATGATAAATAATGATATAAAAAATATATATATATCACTACTGCAGCCGGACAGGTATATATTATATAATGACGGACCTGCTGGACACTGTCTGTCAGCAGAATGAGTTTTTTATAGAATAAAAAAAAAAACACCACACAAGTGAAGTCACACGACGAGTGTTTAACTTTTTCAGGCAATCACAATATAATATACTATACTACTAACTATACTGGTGGTCAGTGTGGTCAGGTGGTCACTGGTCAGTCACACTGGCAGTGGCACTCCTGCAGCAAAAGTGTGCACTGTTTAATTTTAATAATAATATGTACTCCTGGCTCCTGCTATAACCTATAACTGGCACTGCAGTGCTCCCCAGTCTCCCCCACAATTATAAGATGTGTGAGCTGAGCACAGTCAGATACGAGTGTTTAACTTTTTCAGGCAATCACAATATAGTATACTATACTACTAACTATACTGGTGGTCAGTGTGGTCAGGTCACTGGTCAGTCACACTGGCAGTGGCACTCCTGCAGCAAAAGTGTGCACTGTTTAATTTTAATAATAATATGTACTCCTGGCTCCTGCTATAACCTATAACTGGCACTGCAGTGCTCCCCAGTCTCCCCCACAATTATAAGATGTGTGAGCTGAGCACAGTCAGATATATACATAGATGATGCAGCACACTGGGCTGAGCAGTGCACACAGATATGGTATGTGACTGAGTCACTGTGTATCGTTTTTTTCAGGCAGAGAACGGATATATTAAATAAAACTGCACTGTCTGGTGGTCACTGTGGTCAGTCACTAGTAAACTCTGCACTCTCTACAGTTCTGCAGTACTCCTAAGCTCCAGTAAATCAGGTCAATCTCTCTCTCTCTCTCTTCTAATCTAAATGGAGAGGACGCCAGCCACGTCCTCTCCCTATCAATCTCAATGCACGTGTGAAAATGGCGGCGACGCGCGGCTCCTTATATAGAATCCGAGTCTCGCGAGAATCCGACAGCGTCATGATGACGTTCGGGCGCGCTCGGGTTAACCGAGCAAGGCGGGAAGATCCGAGTTGCTCGGACCCGTGAAAAAAAACATGAAGTTCGTGCGGGTTCGGATTCAGAGAAACCGAACCCGCTCATCTCTAGTATATATATATGTGTAGATATGTATATCTATATATATATATATATATATATATATACACACACACACACACACACACACACACACACACACACACACAGACACACTAGTTTTACGGACCCAGCATATACTGGGTCACCTCAGTCCCCACCCCCGTGATTGGCTCCACCCAGTTCTGGAACCCCCCCCATGCAAATCCTGCGTTTGCCACTGGTTAAGGGTGCGTAGCCCCTTACGATGGTGTGAAGAGCGCCCATAGGGCGCCATGAATCACCTAGTTTACAATAATGTTGAATCATAGGTTAAAAAGATCTGATGTCAAGAACCAGATCAGGTCATCTGGATAATTTTCTCTCTGACTGACGAGAGTGCATTGTGTTGATAAATACAGACCTCGTGCTGTTCTGTCATCATTCCTCTGCTGATCCATAAATTCTCACCAATGTACATGACAAGCTGCCTGTTCCTAATCAATAATGAATCATATACAGTATTTGCAATTATTACCTGACCTGACAACAGAATTTGGCAGCAAGAGTGAAATTGTGATTTATAGATTAATGTGGCGCATTTTATTCTTTATCTTGAAGAAAAACTCGACTATTACACTGCTAAACAAAGTGGCCGGGTATAATTACAGGGACCAGTATTCGGTGCCGGGTATAATTACAGGGACCAGTGCTCGGTGCCGGGTATAATTACAGGGACCAGTGCTCGGTGCCGGGTATAATTACAGGGACCAGTGCTCGGTGCCGGGTATAATTACTGGGACCAGCGCTCGGTGCCGGGTATAATTACAGGGACCAGTGCTCGGTGCCGGGTATAATTACTGGGACCAGCGCTCGGTGCCGGGTATAATTACAGGGACCAGTGCTCGGTGCCGGGTATAATTACTGGGACCAGCGCTCGGTGCCGGGTATAATTACAGGGACCAGTGCTCGGTGCCGGGTATAATTACTGGGACCAGCGCTCGGTGCCGGGTATAATTACAGGGACCAGTACTTGGTGCCGGGTATAATTACAGGGACCAGTGCTCGGTGCTGGGTATAATTACAGGGACCAGCGCTCGGTGCCGGGTATAATTACAGGGACCAGTGCTCGTTGGCGAGTATAATTACAGGGACCAGTGCTCGGTGCCGGGTATAATTACAGGGACCAGCGCTCGGTGCCGGGTATAATTACAGGGACCAGTACTCGGTGCCGGGTAAAATTACAGGGACCAGTGCTTGGTGCCGGGTATAATTACAGGGACCAGTATTCGTGCCGGGTATAATTACAGGGACCAGTGCTCGGTGCCGGGTATAATTACAGAGACCAGTGCTTGGTGCCGGGTATAATTACAGGGACCAGTGCTTGGTGCAGGGTATAATTACAGGGACCAGTGCTCGGTGCTGGGTATAATTATAGGGACCAGTGCTCGGTGCTGGGTATAATTACAAGGACCGGTGCTCGGTGCAGGGTATAATTACAGGGACCAGTACTCGGTTCTGCGTATAATTACAGGCACCAGCGCTCGGTACCGGGTATAATTACAGGGACCAGTGCTTGGTGCCGGGTATAATTACAGGGACCAGCGCTCGGTGCCGGGTATAATTACAGGGACCAGTGCTCGGTGCTGGGTATAATTACAGGGACCAGTACTCGGTGCCGGGTATAATTACAGGGCCCAGCGCTCGGTGCCGGGTATAATTACAGGGACCAGTGCTCGGTGCTCGGTCTAATTACAGGGACCAGTGCTTGGTGCCGGGTATAATTACAGGGACCAGCACTCGGTGCCGGGTATAATTACAGGGACCAGTGCTCGGTGCTGGGTATAATTACAGGGACCAGTGCTCGGTGCTGGGTATAATTACAAGGACCGGTGCTCGGTGCAGGGTATAATTACAGGGACCAGTGCTCGGTGCTGGGTATAATTACAAGGACCGGTGCTCGGTGCTGGGTATAATTACAAGGACCAGTGCTCGGTGCAGGGTATAATTACAGGGACCAGCGCTCGGTGCTGGGTATAATTACAGGGACCAGTGCTCGGTGCTGGGTATAATTACAAGGACCGGTGCTCGGTGCAGGGTATAATTACAGGGACCAGTACTCGGTTCTGCGTATAATTACAGGCACCAGCGCTCGGTGCCGGGTAAAATTACAGAGACCAGTGCTTGGTGCCGGGTATAATTACAGGGACCAGTACTCGTGCCGGGTATAATTACAGGGACCAGTGCTCGGTGCCGGGTATAATTACAGAGACCAGTGCTTGGTGCCGGGTATAATTACAGGGACCAGTGCTTGGTGCAGGGTATAATTACAGGGACCAGTGCTCGGTGCTGGGTATAATTATAGAGACTAGTGCTCGGTGCTGGGTATAATTACAAGGACCGGTGCTCGGTGCAGGGTATAATTACAGGGACCAGTACTCGGTTCTGCGTATAATTACAGGCACCAGCGCTCGGTGCCGGGTATAATTACAGGGACCAGTGCTTGGTGCCGGGTATAATTACAGGGACCAGCGCTCGGTGCCGGGTATAATTACAGGGACCAGTGCTCGGTGCTGGGTATAATTACAGGGACCAGTACTCAGTGCCGGGTATAATTACAGGGACCAGCGCTCGGTGCCGGGTATAATTACAGGGACCAGTGCTCGGTGCTGGGTATAATTACAGGGACCAGTGCTTGGTGCCGGGTATAATTACAGGGACCAGCACTTGGTGCCGGGTATAATTACAGGGACCAGTGCTCGGTGCTGGGTATAATTACAGGGACCAGTGCTCGGTGCCGGGTATAATTACAAGGACCGGTGCTCGGTGCAGGGTATAATTACAGGGACCAGTGCTCGGTGCTGGGTATAATTACAAGGACCGGTGCTCGGTGCTGGGTATAATTACAAGGACCGGTGCTCGGTGCAGGGTATAATTACAGGGACCAGCGCTCGGTGCTGGGTATAATTACAGGGACCAGTGCTCGGTGCTGGGTACAATTACAAGGACCGGTGCTCGGTGCAGGGTATAATTGCAGGGACCAGTACTCGGTTCTGCGTATAATTACAGGCACCAGCGCTCGGTGCCGGGTATAATTACAGGACCAGTGCTTGGTGCCGGGTATAATTACAGGGACCAGGACTCGGTGCCGGGTATAATTACAGGGACCAGTGCTCGGTGCTGGATATAATTACAGGGACCAGTACTCAGTGCCGGGTATAATTACAGGGACCAGCACTCGGTGCCGGGTATAATTACAGGGACCAGTGCTCGGTGCTGGGTATAATTACAGGGACCAGTGCTTGGTGCCGGGTATAAGTACAGGGACCAGCACTCGGTGCCGGGTATAATTACAGGGACCAGTGCTCGGTGCTGGGTATAATTACAGGGACCAGTGTTTGGTGCTGGGTATAATTACAGGGACTAGTGTTTGGTGCTGGGTATAATTACAGGGACCAGTGCTCGGTGCTGGGTATAATTACAGGGACCAGTGCTTGGTGCCGGGTATAATTACAGGGTCCAGCACTCGGTGCCGGGTATAATTACAGGGACCAGTGCTCGGTGCTGGGTATAATTACAGGGACCAGTGTTTGGTGACGGGTATAATTACAGGGACCAGCGCTCGGTGCCGGGTATAAACAGGGACCAGTACTCGGTGCTGGGTATAATTACAAGGACATGTGCTCGGCGCAGGGTATAATTACAGGGACCAGTGCTCAGTGCTGGGTATAATTACAAGGACCGGTGCTCGGTGCAGGGTATAATTACAGGGACCAGTACTCGGTTCTGCGTATAATTACAGGCACCAGCGCTCGGTGCCGGGTATAATTACAGGGACCAGTGCTTGGTGCCGGGTATAATTACAGGGACCAGCGCTCGGTGCCGAGTATAATTACAGGGACCAGTGCTCGGTGCTGAGTATAATTACAGGGACCAGTACTCAGTGCCGGGTATAATTACAGGGACCAGCGCTCGGTGCCGGGTATAATTACAGGGACCAGTGCTCGGTGCTGGGTATAATTACAGGGACCAGTGTTTGGTGCTGGGTATAATTACAGGGACCAGTGTTTGGTGCCGGGTATAATTACAGGGACAAGTGCTTGGTGCCGGGTATAATTACAGGGACCAGCGCTCGGTGCCGGGTATAATTACAGGGACCAGTGCTCGGTGCTGGGTATAATTACAGGGACCAGTACTCAGTGCCGGGTATAATTACAGGGACCAGCGCTCGGTGCCGGGTATAATTACAGGGACCAGTGCTCGGTGCTGGGTATAATTACAGGGACCAGTGCTTGGTGCCGGGTATAATTACAGGGACCAGCACTCGGTGCCGGGTATAATTACAGGGACCAGTGCTCGGTGCTGGGTATAATTACAGGGACCACTGTTTGGTGCTGGGTATAATTACAGGGACCAGTGTTTGGTGCTGGGTATAATTACAGGGACCAGTGCTCAGTGCTGGGTATAATTACAGGGACCAGTGCTTGGTGCCGGGATTAATTACAGGGACCAGCACTCGGTGCCGGGTATAATTACAGGGACCAGTGCTCGGTGCTGGGTATAATTACAGGGACCAGCACTCGGTGCCGGGTATAATTACAGGGACCAGTGCTCGGTGCTGGGTATAATTACAGGGACCAGTGTTTGGTGCTGGGTATAATTACAGGGACCAGTGTTTGGTGCTGGGTATAATTACAGGCACCAGTGCTCAGTGCTGGGTATAATTACAGGGACCAGTGCTTGGTGCCGGGTTTAATTACAGGGACCAGCACTCGGTGCCGGGTATAATTACAGGGACCAGTGCTCGGTGCTGGGTATAATTACAGGGACCAGTGTTTGGTGCTGGGTATAATTACAGGGACCAGTGCTCGGTGCTGGGTATAATTACAGGGACCAGCACTCGGTGCCGGGTATAATTACAGGGACCAGTGCTCGGTGCTGGGTATAATTACAGGGACCAGTGCTCGGTGCCGGGTATAATTACAGGGACCAGCGCTCGGTGCCGGGTATAATTACAGGGACCAGTACTCGGTGCTGGGTATAATTACAGGGACCAGCGCTCAGCGCCGGGTATAATTGCAGAACCCTCTCTGTAGTACCTAACCCTAACCCCCCCATAGTCTAATCCTGACCCTCCCCTAGTGCCCAACCCTAACCCCTCATAGCCTGACCCTAACCCTCCTGCAGGCTAAACCTAACCCTCGCCCTAGTGCCCAGCCCTAACTCCTCACCCCCTACATCCTAACTCTTACCCTCCCCTAGTGCCTAATCCTAACCCTCCCGCAATTTAAACCCTAACCTCCCCCAGTGCCTAACCCTCCCCTCCCACATACTAACCCTAACCTTCTGCTGCCGATCCATGCACAGCGTCGATGTCTCATGTCAATATTGTGAATGTGTCGACATTCTGCAGATGCTGACATTTTTAATACAGATATTTTAACAATGTTGGCATCAGAACTGTTGACATTGTGATGTCGACCTGACGAATACAACATATTGACAACATCCCGGTTTACTAAAGCTTCCAAAAATGAAAAGTAACCAATCAGATTCGATCACTTCTCTATTACATCCTAGAAAATGAGAATCTAATTGGGTTGAAATTTATTTTAACGTTAGAACTTATAGTACATATATATACTGTATATCACACATATTACACATATACTGTGAGTACAGTACCTTGTTGTTCCTTCTCTTCCCTCCATGCAGCGCTATTGAACTGCTGTGGTGCCTTCAAAATAAGAGATAATAATAACAGCAAGGCACAAGGACATGGTGTGTTACACCTGGCGGCCCATGGGAAGTAGTTAGCCAGTAATGCTGCCAACAGTCAAATATTGCCGGCGCTACGTCGACGAGAGAAGTTGGAATGTTAGTTAAAGCATTTTAGCTATTTCAGCATTATAACTTTAGCATAATGCATTACTAGATTCTATAGGGTTAATGCCAGCACTTGCTGGTAAGTGTTACATACTATTTACCGGCGGGTGGGGGATGCCGGCTGTCAGTATCCCGACAGTGGCAACCCACCTACCAGAATGTCGGCAGTGGGGCGAGTGCTAAAAAAAAAAAGCCCATGCGGGCTCACTGTGCTGCGGGCTCGGTGGTTCGCTGAGCTCGACACAGGTTCTACTCTCACTCAATCCGAGCCCCCTCCCCTCCGGGGGGCAGCGCTGTAGACTCTGAGCACTAGGGTCACTAGCAGACCCCACTGCTGTGCCAGAGTCTAGTCCGCATGCTCAAGTCTCTGGGAGAAGAGTGCAGCGCCACTTTCCTGGCTGTTTTGCTACTGCGCATGCGCAGCACGTCTGGAAAACGGTCACCGCGCCATTTTTCCAATGATTTCTACAGTGCCGCTGTCTCCGGAAGGGTAACCATTGAAGAAATGTGTGCAGGGTGTGCGGTCTGGGCCCCCGTGTAAGCAGGGGCCCGAGTGCACTGCCCACCCTTCACCCATTACCACTTGGATCCAGACAAAGCGGTGAGTTCAGCCTTATAACTGCTGGACAGTATTACCAGAGTATCAATCAACTGACTGTAAATTGCGTTGACTAGCAAGTGAGACCCAAAGTTTTGCAAAGTATTCTTTGGTCTGCTCACATCCACCGTTCTGCAATTTAATGGCACTGTACAAATATATATACACAATAGACAGTATAGAAAGCTTCTGCCGTCAGGGATCTTTCCTGTTTCCAGGTAAGGAGGAAATACGATTTACAGATTTACATAAACTAAGAAAACAGATAACAAAAAGAATGTCACTGATTGGAAGTGCGCTCTTGTGAAAACGCAAATCACTCGTGCTGGTAATTACTAATTAGCAGAGGTATCTGCCGCAACACAGCAATTACTTCACGTTGAATTGTTAGAGTGTAGTGGAGGTTTCACTGCTTCTCTTTTATGTTTGGTGTCATGGACACGTAAAAAAGCAGCTTTGACTGGCGATGAAATAGATCAGGTCGGTCCTGGATATTGTATAGATGGCTGCACAGATTATGGTCGGAGTCCCTGTTACTGGGAGAATCATATATTTATACTTGTGTGCTTGATAAATAATAGCTAGTGTCTGATCGATTGCTATTGGCATCTTGTCCGATCTTTAGACGTTTGGTACGTTTCCCCCATATGACACAAAACTTCCATGTACTTCTCAGGGGAGAGCGACAGAGTGCAATTTATTTATACTGCAGAAATGTACGCTGAATACTAAAACTACAAAACTCCTATTACGTATGCCTGCTGCTTGTATAACCTCTGCTAAAAGAAAAAAAGGTACATAAATACGTTAAAACTGCAATTGTAAAAATATATATATATATAATAGGATTTTAATACCTACCGGTAAATCCTTTTCTCTTATGGAGAAGAATGGATAGTGAACTCTGGCGCACAAAGGTCTGCCCAATCAAACCCCTATACCTGCCCAAATACAGGTAAGAATACAATACAATGAAAGGATGGGGGGTATGATTGGGCGCCTTTGATCATACCCCCCCTCCTTTTATTGTAATCCTTTTCTATTAGTCCGTAGAGGATGCTGGGGTCTCCATAAGGATAGACGGGATCCGCAGGAGACATGGGCACACTATAAGACTTTGAATGGGTGTGAACTGGCTCCTCCCTCTATGCCCCTCCTCCAGACCTCAGTTAGAAAACTGTGCCCAGGGAGACGGACATTTCGAGGAAAGAATTTATTGTTTAAACACGGTGAGTGTCATATACCAGCTCACACCTCAAATATGCCGCAGAACGTGGTATTCAATAGAACACCAGTCAAGGGCATGAAAAATTACACAGTCACATGCTGAGAGAATATGTAACATAACCTGTGTGTCAATCCAACCAATAAGAAGACACCGCATGCCATGGCATGCACAAAATCAGCAACAGCCTGACAGAAAAGAAACACCACAAGAGTGTAACCATAACCAATTACTGTAGACACAGTGCGCACTGGGACGGGCGCCCAGCATCCTCTACGGACTAAGAGAAAAGGATTTACCGGTAGGTATTAAAATCCTATTTTCTCCTACGTCCTAGAGGATGCTGGGGACTCCGTAAGGACCATGGGGTTTATACCAAAGCTCCAGACCGGGCGGGAGAGTGGGGATGACTCTGCAGCACCGATTGAGCAACATGAGGTCCTCATCAGCCAGGGTATCAAACTTGTAGAACTTAGCAAAAGTGTTTGAAGGGAACCCGACCAAGTATCCGCTCGGCAAAGTTGAATCGCCGGGACTCCTCGGGTATCCGCCCAAGAAAAGCCCACTTTCCAAGAAGAATGGGTCACCACCACCGAATTCGGTAACGGCAATCCAGCCGTAGAACGATCACGCCAAATCGGATCACAGATCTAGCGTGTAACCGACTGCAGAGACGCAGGCGCCCCGATCACGGTGGGAGCATACCGGACAAACAGAGCCTCTGTTTCCGCAATCTGAGCCCAATTGGCGACTGACTACATCGAGAGACCTTGAATCAGCTTAAGTAACCACAGGCATCAAATAGGCTGGTTTCTGTGAAACACCTAAACCACTGTTGGCAGAACTATTATCCGAGTTCTCAATGTCACTCTATCCACCTGGAAGATCAAACAGGGGCTCTTGTGAGGCCCAGCCGCCACTTTCGACACCCGCCTTGCAGACGCCAAAACCAAAAGCATGACCACTCTTCAAGAGAGAAAATTTAACACAACCTTTCAGAAAGGTTCCAATCATTGTGACACAAGAAAACTCAACACCACGTCAAGGTCCCACGGTGCCAATGGGGGCACAAATGGAGGTTGGATGTGCAGTACTCCTTCCACGAAGGTCCGAACTTTCGGAAAGGTCGCCAATTCTTTCTTGAAAGAAAATTAATAAGGCCAAAACCGCACTTGAATGGAGCCTAACTTTAGGCCTGCACCCACACCTGCTTGCACAGAATGGAGAAAAACGACCAAGCTGAAGCTTCCATAGTAGCCTTCTTGGATTCACACCAAGACACATATTTTCTCCAAACACGGTGGTAAGGCTTTGCCGTTACTTCTGTTCTAGCCTGAAGAAGTGTGGAAATGATTTCACTGGGAATACCCTTTCTGGCTAGGATATGGCGTTCAACCGCCACGCCGTCAAATGCAGCCGCGGTAAGTTTTGATACACGCCCTGATCTTGCTGTAACAGTTCCTCACGTAGCCGAAGAGGTCATGGATCTTCTATGAGTAAATCTTGAAGAACTGGATACCAGGCCCTCCTTGGTTAGACCGGAACAATGAGAATCGTCTGAACCTTTGTTCTTCTTACGTTTAACACCTACCGAAGAGTGAAAACAGAGGAGACACATAGACCGACTGAAAACACCCAAGGTGTCCCGAGGACGTCCACTGCTATAGCTTTAGTGTCCCCTGACCCGGAACAATATCCCTGCGATCTCTCGTTGAGGCGAGACGCCAACATGCCCACTTGAGGCACTCCTCAAAGACTTGTCACTTCAGTGAAAACTTCTCAACGACAACTGCATTTCTCCCGGATGTAGAACGCGTCTGCAGAGGAATCTATTTCTCCGTCGTTCACACCCGGAACGAAGACTGCTAATCTAGCATTTACCAGTCTTTTTGCCCAGCGGAAAAACTGTTTCGGCTTCTGCCATTGCTGCTTTGCTCCTTGTTCCGCCCTAGCGGCTTACTTCTGTCAAGTCATCCGACAGAATTAACAGGGGCAGATCACGAAGCATATGTACTTTGAAAACAGCTCTTAATTAAAAAAAACTTATTGCAGACAAGCTTCCCAGCTTGACCTTTCCCTCTGGAAATACTTCCCTTGCAAGGACTGCTCCCCAGTCTCAGAGATCTGGATGCATGGACACCAGGATCTCATCCTGGATTCCGAACCTTCATCCCTCTAGGAGGTGAGAACGGAGCAGACACCACAGGAGCGATATCCTGGCCCTTAAGTTAGGAATATATTCTGGTGCATGTGAGACCCGGACCACATTTCCAACTGGCCCCGTGAAAACCACTACGGCATTTGACCCACTCACCGAAAAAGGCCTCTTAGGCCGCACCCATCTTCTTCATCAACGGAACATATTGATGGATTGTCACTGCAAATCTGAGCCGGCCCTAGGCATAGGCAAACTAGGCAAATGTCTAGGGGCACAAGCAGCTTCTGCTGATTAAAATGATATGCAGCATGCCTATATTCTGTGTGTGACTGCGGCTTTATCTGCATACGAAATGCATTACTAATGTGCGGCATATGTGTAAGGGACGTGTATATGGGCATTAATAATGTGTGTCATATGTGTAAGGGGCATTACTGTGTGGTATTATGTGTATTATGTGTATAAAGTCATTACTAATGTGTGGCATTATGTGTATAAGGTCTACTACTTTGTGGCATAACGTATAGAAAGTACACTACTGTGTTGTCTAATGTGAATAAAGAGTAAAATGGTGTGGTGTAATGTGAATAAGGGGCAATACCGTTAGGAGTAACGTGGTACTACTGTGTGATGTAACGTGAATAAGAGACACTATTGTATGATATAATGTGAATAAAGTTCAAGTACTGTGTAGCGTAATTTCAACTGGGGCTTTTATTGTGTGGCCATTCCCCTTCCCAGCAAGAACACGCACCATTTTGGGGTGCGCACCGAATGCGCAAACTGTTCCTATTTAAAATATAGGGGGTAGGAGCACCAAAATGAGGACTGGTACGGGTGAGGGGTGATGGTGCTGGGAAAGGGGTACAGGGTCAGAGGCGGAACTAGCATCTGTGCAAGGGGGCACCAGCCTAAATCTTGCCTAGGGCATTATATTGGTTAGGGCCGGCTCTGCCGACTCCGGATCCTCAGACCTCTTTCCACAGGAACACACAGAACTTCAACCGTTCCGTATCTACTCTGATACCCACCTCCGACGTCTGTGTCGTTGGGAATAACAGCCTTCGCCTGTGTTGAAGAACAGTCAGAGAGAAAACAACGATTTGCACAACTTGCGTCTTGACCTCGCCTTAATCCGGAGAGTGTCCCAGTACAGAGTAACAACGGTTCTTACTATTGAATGAATACCATCCTACTGCCATCACTCCGGTGAAATGGCAAAGACTATCCTGGATATCCACCCAGGTAAGCTGAATGCGGAGAACAACGCATTTAAACCCCTCAGATTTTTATTATTATTTTTAACAGGGACAGCAGGACAATGCCCTGAACCTGACGCAACTCTGGTATGGCGTCGCGTACTACCTCCCCTTCCAGAGGTGAAATGGCAAGATCTATTTGAAAAATCAGTGAGGGGAATCATCTGTAAACTCCAGAATGTCCCCCTTTTGATTCTATAAGTAACTCACAGGTCCTAGTCTAATCCCAGACTGACTGAAAAGTAGTAGACGAGTTCCCACCGGAGTGGGCTCCAGCCAGATAGACCCAGCGACATGTGGTGGATGTGGTAGAAACAGAAAACCGACATCCGCTTCTGCGAACCTAACCAGGCTGCAGAACTCTTACCTCTTCACCTTCCACAATCTGCACAGAAAAGGAAAAAAGAACGGTATCGAACCGGTTAAAATGACTGCATCCCACAAAAGAATGCGTCACCAACCGTTGTGAGGGAATCTAACTCATGAAGTTAGATTTACCAGCAGTATCCGCCCAGATTGACTGAACTGAGGCATCCCCAAACAGCGGTACACCGTCACAGGAAGAAACTCCAGTATCTCTCGGAGTCAGCCTCAGCATTCACCCGGCCACCTCTCCTGTATACGCACGGCAGCCTGCCGCAATGTTATAGAGAAGAACCAACATAAGAAACATCCCCTCTCTCATTAGGGTAAATCTATCGGATGCCTTTCCGAATATAAACACTCCCCCATGTGCACGTAATGCAAATAACTCCAAAGCATAGACATAAAATATCACTTAGCTTCCTCTGTACGATCCTTTGTGACAGGGCCCCGTGTCGACCAGGAGTTGACTGTCACAGTTTTCTATCCGCGGCGGGAACAGAATAAACATTTGGACTCCTTGAGAGGGGAAGGGTCGGGAGGTGCTGCGGGTGGGGGAGGGGCAGAGGAGTGGGGGCTGCAGATGGGGGAGGGGTCCGGAGGCACTGCAGGTGGGGGAGGGGCAGGGGTGCCACGGGTGGGGGAGGGGCAGGTGCGGGGATGTTGCGGATGGGTGAAGGGTTCCGGATGTGCTGTGGGATGGGAAGGGGCGGGGGTGCCGGGGGTGGGGTAGGGGGTGCTGAGGCGCCGCAGGTGGGGGAGGGGCAGGTGCGGTTGGTGCAGCAGATGGGGAAGGGGGTCCGGAGGCGCTGCAGGTGGTGGAGGGGCAGGTGCGGGGGGGACGTGGGTGGGGGAGGGGTGGGTGAGGGGGGGACGGCGGATGGAGCAGGGTGTCTGCAGATGCTGTGGGTGGAGGGGGGGCAGGTGTGGGGGAGTGGTAGCCGCGGGTGGTGTAGGGGGTCTGGAGGCACAGCGTGTGGGGGAGGGGTGGAGTGCTGCATGTGGTGGAGGGGAAGGTGCGGAGGTGTGGTGTATTGGGGAGGGGTCTGGAGGCGCTGCGGTTACTATACCTGCTAAAAAGGTAGTTGGAGGGTATGCAGTAACAGGGTCAGGACAGGGGTGACAGGGTCAGAACAGGGGTGACGGGACCAGGACAGGGGTGACGGGGTCAGGACAGGGGCGACGGGGCCAGGACAGAAATGACAGGGACAGGATAGGGGTGACAGGGCCAGGGTAGGGGTGGATGGACCAGGACAGGGGTGACAGGGCCAGGATAGGGTTGACAGGGCAAGCACAGGGGTGACAGGGCCAGGATAGGGGTAACAGGGCCAGGATAAGGGTGACAGGACCAGGATAAGGGTGAAAGGGCCAGGATAAGGGTGACAGGGCAAGGCCAGGGGTGACAGGGCAAGGCCAGTGGTGACAGGGACATGACAGAACACAGGGCACGGGAGAGATTGGTGACAGACAGATGTGTCTTACCAGAGTCACTGCTGCTGGCTGCTGCTGTTCCACTCCAACCTGTTGGGATCTGCTGCTGGTGGAGACTTGGCATGGCTGACTCTCTCAAGCTGGAGTCCTGCTTCCTCTGCCTGTCCGCATCCCTCCCCCCACTCCTCAGTCACACACCGCGGACCTCGCGCGGCTGCCGGGCACTGTGGTAAGGGGAGACTGGGAGTGACTGGTTAGCCCCCAGGAGACGCTGCAGCTGGAGAGAGGAGGGGGTCATAGCATGCACGCGGCGCGGACCTCGCGCGGCTGCCGGGCACTGTGGTAAGGGGAGTCTGGGAGTGACTGGTTAGTCCCCAGGAGATGCTGCGGCTGGAGGGAGGAGGGGGTCGGAGCCTGCAAGCAGCGTGGGCTGCTGCAGCACTGTCCGCCGGCTAAAGTGTGTGAAGGAGCTGGGCGCACCTCACTGCAGGCGGCAGCGCTGCAGCTAGCGGTGGGGTTGCCGGGGCTGGAGATAACAGAGGCAGTACGGAACCTGCACCATACTTGCCTACCCTCCCGGAATGGCCGGGAGGCTCCCGAAAATCTGGTGACCGTCCCGGCCCCCCGGAAAGGTGGGCAAGCCTCCTGCTTTCCCCCTAGGCCGCCCGCAGCAGAGAACAAGCGGGCGGCCCGAGGGGGTCCGATGACGCGATTCGCGCTGAATCGCGTCATCGTAACTCCGCCCCCCGCTATGCAGCGGCTCGTTTCTCGGCACAGCACAGCGGGGGGCAGAGTCACGATGACGCGACCCTGGTGTTACGCCCCCGGACCGCCCATCCTGCTGTCGGCCACGCCCCTGGACCGCCAATCCTGTGCCGGCCACGACCCCCATACACCTACAACGCTGCCTCCTCCCGGAAGAGGAGGCAGCAAAGTAGGAAACTATGACCTGCACAGTGGCAGGTGCCCCACAAAACTGCAGCTAAGAAGCATGGAGTGTGCCACAAAGTGACGCTCCTTCGCGCCAGAGAGCCCCTGCTGAGTATGCTGATGTGGGGGGTCAAGCACACAGTGAGCCGGTGCCCATCTGTCTGTACGGCATACCCCCTCACACACCCCCATACCTCCCAACTGTCCCGATTCTCGCGATACAGTCCCATTTTTTGGGGTCTGTCCCGCTGTCCCACCCGCGGGCCGCAGAAGGGGGCAGTTGGGAAGCTCCTGTATTCGCTGCTCTGCTTAGCAGAGCAGCGGTGAATAGACGCTGTGAGCATGTGCACAGCGTCTATTTAGTGGAGACAGAGGGAGAGGAGGCAACAGCGGGTACGGATTAAGGGGGGGGGGGTCCAGCAGCAGAGCCGGATTAAGGGGGGCCCAGGGGGTACGTACCGCGGGCCCCACAGTTTTAGGGGCTCCCCGGCTGGAGTAGCTCTGTCCTGCCAGCAACAGCAGCAGCATTGTGCTACAGTCAGCACACGCTGCTGTGTGTTGGCAGGTCTGTGGTGTTGCAGGGAGGCAGCAGCCTCCCTGCTTTCTTCTGCCTGTGTGGGTGTGTAAGGGGGAGCGACAACACCCTCTGGATTTACCCCTAGCTGAGGGGCCAAAATCCCATAAAAAAATTACCGGAATTTGCATAAGGGGGCGTGGTCACGTAAACCCACGCTTAGACCACGCCCCCAACCCCACAGCAGACATAGCAATGAGATAGGGCCCCCTGTCTCAAGTGCCCTGGGCCCCCTGGACTCATAACCCGCCCCTGGGGGCATGCCAGCAGCTCACAGAGCGGTGGGCATGCCCCCTCACTGACGGAAAAGGAGGGCGTGGCTCGCGATCGCGGGTCATCCGCGAAGTCACGCCCCTTTTCGATGGTCACGCCCCCTATTCGCCGCGCATGTGTCCCTCCTTCTGCCTGAAGAAATTTGGGAGGTATGCACCCCTGCCTGTGCCATGCCCATACCATCTGCTTCTGCTCCTAGTTTCCTATAGATTTGCCCAGATCTGTGACTCATTTGACTAACTCCGCCCAGTGTTGTGACTCTGCCCAGCGTTAGCAAATGAGGCACAAAGTCACAGAACTGGGCTATTATATAGGAGATATACAGGTATAAGGCAGTTACAGCATATTAATTTACACCCAGTAATAACGGTGCCGACAGGGTCACCCACATACTACTGTGTCTCCCATACAGTGTTTACTTTTGACAAGCATACAACTACCGACCTGCTGATACTGCATCTACTGACTCAAGTACCAACAGGTGTCAGCGATGGCAACAGTGATCCCCACAGCTGTTTGTGACAGAGCACTCACGCATGTCGACATATGTGCTGAGACTAAAAAGCTATATGGGTATATCTGACAGGGAACACACATAGAAATATGCACAACAATGATCATACGCCCATTTCTACAACTAGTGCTATATATCCCTCAATATAACAATAATTCTGTGCCCCCCCACCCCACGTTTGTACTGTACACCTTTTTGGCGGGGGCAGAGAGAAAAATGGCGCTGAACACTGCTGTGAGGGCTAAGCCCCGCCCCTTTTCGGCGCGCTTCAGCCCCATTATAATAAAGTATTTTATGCAGGCAGGGGACCGTATATAGTGTCTAAGCACTATATACTTCCACAAATAACATATATATTGCTGTCCAGGGCTCCCCCCCCTGCGCCCTGCACCCATGTAACTGCTTGTGTGTGTGGGAGCAATGGCGCGCAGCGTGACCGCTGCTGTATACTGGCGGGGGTGTACTCGGTGTCCGGGCTCCGAATATGCTTGCCAGTGTAACCAAGACCCTCAGTAACTGCTGCCCAGGGCGCTCCCCCCCCAGCGCCCTGCACCCTGTGAGTGCCGTTGGTGTGTGGGAGCATGGAGCGCAGCGCTACCGCTGTGCTTACCTCCGTTACTGAAGTCTTCTGCCGTCTGACATCTTCTGTTCTTCTAATACTCACCCGGCTTCTTCTGGCTTCTGTGAGGGGGTTGACGGCACGGCTCCAGGAACAAGCAGCTAAGCGAACCAAGTGATCGAACCCTCTGGAGCTAATGGTGTCCAGTAGCCTAAGAAGCAGAGCCCTTGAACTAAGAAGAAGTAGGTCTGACTTTTCTCCCCTCAGTCCCACGATGCAGGGAGCCTGTAGCCAGCAGGTCTCCCTGAAAATAAAAAAACCTAACAATAAAGTCTTTAGAGAAACTCTGTAGAGCTCCCCTAGTGTGTGTCCAGTCACTCCTGGGCACAGAGTCTAACTGAGGTCTGGAGGAGGGGCATAGAGGGAGGAGCCAGTTCACACCCATTCAAAGTCTTATAGTGTGCCCATGTCTCCTGCGGATCCCGTCTATACCCCATGGTCCTTACGGAGTCCCCAGCATCCTCTAGGACGTAGATAAATATATATATATATATATATATTATCTATATATATATTAAAGATGAGCGGGTTTGGTTCTCAGAGAACCGAACCCCCCCCGAACTTCACTACCCGAGCCCGGATCGGGTTTTCCCGCCTGACTTGGAAACCAGAACGAGGCAAAACATCATCATCCCGCTGTCGGATTCTCGCTGGGTTTGAATTCCATATAAGGAACCGCGCATCGCCGCCATTTTCACTCCAGTCCTGGAGAGTGTAGAGAGAGGACGTGTCTCCGTCCTCAGTGTCTGTGCGGGCGGGAAAGTGGGGTGGCGATTATAGGGCTGTCTTGTGCCTGCTCAGTTCACTGTAGTATCTTAGCTGCATCAGTCAGTCCAGTGACCAGTCACAGTGGTGGTGTCCTCTGCTGCCATATGCCCAGTGCTGCTATATAATAAGTCCCTTACAGTGTTGCTGTGTTGTCCTTCATCAGACCAGTGGTAGTGTCCTGTGCATCAGTCAGTCCAGTGACCATTCACAGTGGTGGTGTCCTCTGCTGCTGTGAAGATATCGGGTTCCAACTAGAGATGAGCGGGTTCGGTTTCTCTGAATCCGAACCCGCCAGAACTTCATGTTTTTTTTCACGGGTCCGAGCGACTCGGATCTTCCCGCCTTGCTCGGTTAACCCGAGCGCGCCCGAACGTCATCATGACGCTGTCGGATTCTCGCGAGGCTCGGATTCTATCGCGAGACTCGGATTCTATATAAGGAGCCGCGCGTCGCCGCCATTTTCTCACACGTGCATTGAGATTGATAGGGAGAGGACGTGGCTGGCGTCCTCTCCGTTTAGACACTTGATTTACTAATTTTGGGGAGCATTAGGAGTACTCAGTAGTGTACAGTGCAGAGTTTTGCTGATAGTGACCAGTGACCACCACTTTTATTTATAATCCGTTCTCTGCCTGAAAAAAGCGATACACAGCACACAGTGACTCAGTCACATACCATATCTGTGTGCACTGCTCAGGCTCAGGCCAGTGTGCTGCATCATCTATTATCTATATATAATATTATATATATCTGTCTGACTGCTCAGCTCACACAGCTTATAATTGTGGGGGAGACTGGGGAGCACTACTGCAGTGCCAGTTATAGGTTATAGCAGGAGCCAGGAGTACATAATATATTATATAGTGAGTGACCACCAGACACACAGTGCAGTTTATTTAATATATCCGTTCTCTGCCTGAAAAAAGCGATACACACAGTGACTCAGTCAGTCACATACCATATCTGTGTGCACTGCTCAGGCTCAGGCCAGTGTGCTGCATCATCTATATATATATTATATATCTGTCTGACTGCTCAGCTCACACAGCTTATAATTGTGGGGGAGACTGGGGAGCACTACTGCAGTGCCAGTTATAGGTTATAGCAGGAGCCAGGAGTACATAATATTATATTAAAATTAAACAGTGCACACTTTTGCTGCAGGAGTGCCACTGCCAGTGTGACTAGTGACCAGTGACCTGACCACCAGTATATAATATTAGTAGTATACTATCTCTTTATCAACCAGTCTATATTAGCAGCAGACACAGTACAGTGCGGTAGTTCACGGCTGTGGCTACCTCTGTGTCGGCACTCGGCAGCCCGTCCATAATTGTATATACCACCTAACCGTGGTTTTTTTTTCTTTCTTTATACATACATACTAGTTACGAGTATACTATCTCTTTATCAACCAGTCTATATATTAGCAGCAGACACAGTACAGTGCGGTAGTTCACGGCTGTGGCTACCTCTGTGTCGGCACTCGGCAGCCCGTCCATAATTGTATATA